>NC_060956.1:620000-645000 GCF_910589235.1 Vespa crabro | reverse complement strand
TTAATTTAAACAAAAGAGGAAGAAAGAAAAAAAGAAGATTGAAAGATGTGGAAAAAACTTGATATCAGTGTGGAGTCCCTAAAGTGTCGAACGGAATACATACGAGAGACACACAGAGAGAGAGAGAGAGAGAGAGAGAGAGAGAACACACTTAAACGAGTCAGAAGAGCTTCGAGTTCTTATCTACATATGTATTTGCCTTTTTCCACTCATTCGTGGCATTATCGTTCGAGTCATTAAATGCCGTTGAATGTCTCCTCGAACAAAGCTGCGATAGATTTATCTTATTGGACATAGTTAACTAACGATTACATTTAACTTTTCTTCAGCTCCAGTCGAATTTAATCCTCATGAAAAATCATTAAAGTCGCCAAGTAGTTGAAGTAAATAAGTACATACATATGTTATGAATTTGAAAAGCAAATCACTAGGCATATTTCTATTCTGGTCTCCTACGCAAAACGATATCGCTACCGGCTGATGACTCGGCGAAGGAGACTTGTCATTTTACATATACACGCGTATTTTACATATATGTGCGTAATACACGCATGCACGCTTAGAGAAAGAGAGAGAGGGAGAGAGAGAAAGAGAGAGAGAGAGGGAGAGAGAGAGAGAGAGAGAGAGAGAGAGAGAAAGTCATACGCGTGTTAGCGGCCTCGTCGCGAATCGCACTCGCGCTCGAGGGTTTTTCCGAGTCATTAACTCGTTCCGCGAACGAGCCAGAATCGCGATAGCGCGCATTGCCGGAAGGAGGATCAAAGGAGGTGTTTATAAAAGCCGAACCTGCTCGCGAGACATAACGCTCGACGTTTTAAAGACGCTATTTCCCTCCCCACCCTCCCCCGTCTTCCTCCTCCTTCTCCTTAGGATCGCGATAAAGTAGCGTCGTTAAGGTTTACTTTGCCACCACTAAAAGCTCTACCAAACGATCACGATTACTCCGGGAAACTTTCCAAAAGGACTTTGGAACGTTATAATTTTTATCATATTACACGAAACATCCATATACGTGGATTAGAGATAAATAAAAGTGTCTTAATGAAATTTCAGTTAAATCCAAGTATCAAAAGAAATTCTTCTTTTCCTTGAACGAAGATGAAAATTACTATAGATTATTTCGACGAATGAAATATCTATCGTACGTTTCTTCGTTTTTAAGAATAAACTCAAAAGGATTCGTATTTCGCCGACTTTCGAGGAAGATCAAGACGACATAGACTATCGCCATTACCGACATTCGTTTCGTTCATCGAAAGGACCTATCTTTAGGAAAGATCGCTTATCTCATACTACCGTATTATCCGTGGATTCGTCCTTCCATTTGGCCGCACGGAAGTTTCCTTTTTCGGAAGAAAGACGAAACTGTAGGATTTCCGAGGGTAATGAGGTAAAACGGTCGATCGGTCTCGAAGTTATTTCGGTCCTGTGTCCGTGTAAACCTTACTACCTTTCTCTTGTTCTCTTTCTTGCAGAAATGTTTGGTCGTTAGCTTGTCATCGTGGCTGAACGTTCCTCTTCTTAGCTACGCTTTTACCCCCCTCCCCTCGCCTCCCCTCTCCCCGAATATATAAGTTTGCTAAAGGTTCTTACATTGCCTTTTCTTAACCGATGCCGTTCGCAGCAGGGAATCGTTCTATATTTATGGTAGTGGAACGTCAGTTTACTATCTCTCTCTCTCATTCTTTCCTGCAAAAGTACATTCACCCCAGCAAGGATCCGACCGATCCTTCCGCTCGTAGTACGTAGCTTCTGTTAGTTTCCTAGCTTTGACTTCGTTCGTTCGTTCGTACGTTCCTTTCACGACACGTGCTGAAAACAGGGACCCTCACGATAGTTCCTGCCATCTCTTACCCCCTCCTCCTCCTCCTCCTCCTCCTCCTTCTCTTCCCATTCACCACCCGGTGACTTCGCGACGAGCATTACGAACCCCTACGCGTGGATGTCCCTTCCTTTTCTTTCGCCTTTTGGTGAACCCGCTTATGCGCACGTGACGGCACACGTGCGTCGAATTGAACGTGTCCTTTCTATTTCTAATACATAGGTACCATACATATGTACTCGTGAAAAAGGTCTGTTGAAATCGATAAGACTAACGAAGATTTTCTTTTCTTCTTGCAGACATATTTCGATGTTCCCTTTTAATCAATATTCGTACGAAGAAGCATTATATCATCGATCGTAAATTAATTATACAATTGAAATGTATTATTATTATTATTATTACGTATAACAATATATCGTAATTGTTTTATAATGGTATTGGTCAAAGATCATGAAATTTTTCTAATATGTTTACCACGTGTCCTTGTTTCTTTCATTTTACGTGGTAAAATGAGTTTCGCCGTTGGAAATCGTTCTCGCCTTCTTTCTCTTGGCCGACGTAAGAGAAAAAGTAAGCTTGTCTCATAATATGGTATAGTTAAGGGGGCTACTATATGATTGTTATATACGTAAAGAGGTTTGAGTGGAGGTGAAGGGAAAGAGGCCATCGCCATGGCACACGTGGTATCTGCGTAGCATATGCGCAGATGGGGGTGTGTTAAAGGCATTAGAAAGAAGGAGAAGGCGCGCAGACGACTCGCCATCCGATGCTTGTCGGCCAGATGTCCTGAAAAAGGGCCAAGGAAATTCCCAAGGGCACCGACCGCCCTCGCAGAATATACCTATATTGGTATGTACGTGTGTGTATACGCCGTCGCTTGGAATCTGATATTTTTAAATTAGTCCTCCACGCCTTCCAACCGATCTCCTTTATTAGACCTTTTTCTCTAAGATACATATAATTAGGCAACTAATCGTTACCCTTTCACTCGTTCCACACCGATAATGTAGCACCTTCGAATATGAAGATGTTTCAGGAGTGATCAGAGTCTATTAGATCTTTTTTTCTTTTTTTAGAAGATAGAGTAGAACGTCGTTGTATTCCTTTCGAAGAATGAAAATCTATATTACGATTATATAGGGCGCCTTTACTACTATTAGCTTACTATTTGCTTGCGTTAACGGCGGAGAATTGATTTAATCGAATTAACGTTTTGAAAAATTTGCCAAAAAAGTGAAAAAAGGAAAAGAAATGACGAGTTTGCGAGCTAGGTAGGTAGGTCATTCTCCGGGGAATTTAGTCTACTCCTATATCCAAGTTGGTCGAATCTCTTGGCATAGGGGAAAGTCGAAATCGGCTTTTAGGAAGGTCGACCCACGGGACTAATAAGTCTGATTGCGTCAGCTGCGCGCGTCTTCATCGTTTCTGGCAGCGCGTAGTCGATATCTCGACGTGCTCTCCTCGTTGTCCTAGTACTCGGCCTCGCCCTCTCGTGATCCTGTCGTCTTTCTGCGGTCGAGTTGTTCGTCCCTGTGGATGGCACGTGAAAGATACGACGCGGTCTAATCCAAGAGGGCTTTGGGAACCAGATGGCCTCGTCGACGCCAATCAACTAATCCCTCCGTTACCCTGCTCTTGACATCCACCCTTGCCTCCAGTCTCTGCCTTCGCAGAGACTCTTCTTTTCTTTAAAATATTCGAGCAAAAATCTCGACGTTTCTACCTATCAACGATATGCATATTAACCGTTTTTCTTTCCTTTTCTTTTCTATCTATTTTCTTTCTTCTAGGACTCTGGTCGAAGCCAAACGATTTATATGAGAATTAATATGAGCTCTAACGTTGTTGCAATCGTTATAAACGAAACTATCTGACGTATAGACTCTTTCGAGAGCAAACACATCTGTTCCCGTGTTAAACGCAACCTGTCGTCCAACTTTGGCAGCCTCCTCGAACTTGTCTTTCCAACTTGTCGCGATTTGTCGTCCTCTTACCCCACATCGTTTCTCTCCTTCATCCGTTACTACTATATTCCTGAGCGCACTTACACCAAGCGTCGATAAATTTCATCTCTCCGACTAGAGCCTAGATACTTCTCTCCACCGATCAAATTGCTTCGTCATTCGGTTTACGGTTACCAACCGCATTCACCCTACACATCTTCCTTCGGAGCAATCTAAAAAGTCTATTTCTGATCTCACGACTCGTAATAGATACATCTCACGCGTTGCAAGGTGATTTATCTTTCGAGCTGCACCGATCAGATTAAATTGGCGTCCATGAGTTGGTGTTATTATCTAGAACCCTTTTTTTGCCCTCCATCGAGTAAGGTACTCTCCTTCCTGTTAATCTTGGACAATGCCAAATAGAAAGAGGGAGCCCGTATAATTTACGATTAACTCCCTTATCTGATACAACCTTTTACGAGCGGCTCTTGATATTCGAATCGTGATTATTATCAGACGTATTGAATCGAAGTCGAACGTGGAAGCACCTGGACGAGATGTCTATCTTCTCGAATCAATCTTTCGAAAGATTTTTCCATACATTCTTTTTTTCTCTTTTGCATTTTATTTGCGTAATCGATCGATGAAAACGAAGTAAACGAAGAAGTATCTTCGAAAAGAGGGTGAAAATTTAACGTCCTCGTTAAATTCTCTTGGATGTGTGAATAATGTGGAAAGGACGTTGCACCTTGTCCTCGCCGTCGCCGTGTCGTCGTCGTCGTCGTCGTCGTCGTCGTCGTCGTCGTCGTCGTCGTCCTTCTCCTCCACCTTCCCTTGCCTCCTCCTCGCTTAGTTTATAATCTCTAAATATTTGATGGGCGGACCGTGTGGTCGCTCTCGCATCTGCGCCGGTGTCAGCTTCAATTATTAAAGCTCTGCCATATGTCCTCTCTCTCTCTCTCTCTCTCTCTCTCGGTTATCTCCTTCCCCTTCCACTTTCCTACATTGTCAATGCCTTGGTTTCACCCTTTTCTAGTACTTGCAACGATTATTATTTCTCTAAACAATCTATTCATTTCGCATCGTTACTTTTTCAACAATTTCTCATTTTGAATAATCTCGTCAAATCCTTTTTGTCATTATTATTTCCAACGTGGTTCGTCGTGGTAACATAAAATCGATAAACTTTTTAGCAGATTTAACGTTATAAGGCTATCGTTGCGAAAGGCGGCCAAATGCCACTCGATATATAAACCATAGTTACTCCCTTTTGCTATCGCAACACCACCGTCACTAACCTCTCCACCCTACCCCTTGCAACACCCTTCCCACAAAGAGCAGGCTGTTACCGAGCGACTTATTAAACGAGATTGCCCTTGTAAAACAGTTGGTCGTGGATTCGGACCACCTCTCCCCTTTCTCTCTCTCTCTCTCTCTCTCTCTCTCTCTCTCTCTCTCTCGCGATGACAGATGGGTACATGTATGTAAAGATTATATAGAAATATATATATGGATGTACGTTTACATGTACCAATTCAGAGGGATCCTGCGAACGATTAAAAAAGAAAAAAAAAAAAGAAAGAAAAAAAAGAAAAAAGAAAAAGAATGAAAAAAGGATAAATAAATAACGAACGAAAAAAGAAAACAAAAGAAATAGGATGCATCGTGGAATTTTATATCTTGTATGGAAATAGAAAAAAAAAAAAAAAAAAAAAAAAAAAGAAAAAGTATAACAATTTTATTTCCAATACTTCTTTTTCCCTTGTTTCTCTTCTTTTTTCATTTTTTCTCTTTTGTTTTTTTGTTTTCTTTTTTTTTCGTTTTGTTTTTTTTTCATTTCATATCCACCGCAGAACGAACAAAATATTTATAGGTATGTCTGACAGGCTCGTGAAGATATCTATACGTTCATCGGCATCAAATGTCGATTCAGGCCGATCATTTTTCTTCAACAACAAGATCGTCTGAAAATGAAAGTGTACACGAGATATATATTATCCCGAATTAGATATAATATTAGAATAATGACATGGGTTTCTATGGAAAAGAAAGAAAGAAAAAAAAAAAATGTCATTTGTACAAAACGTATTTAACGTTACAACCGATGCGTCAAAAGAATACTTTGCAATTAGTTCGACGTTTGTATATGAGCTCGATCGTATTCACTTCGATCCATAGACTGCAAACTATGATTATGATTGAAAAGGACATACAAATAGACGAATTGATTGACAGATGGATATATGAATGGATGGATGGATGGATGGATGGATGGATGGATGGATGGATAGGAAGATAGATAGACAAATCTAGGAAGGAATGGTTAGAGGTAGCACATTTCTGATTGGACAGGCACGACAGTAGTGCGTATGTTCTATACGCTCTGCACGTTTAATTCGAGTAATGCGATAGTAGTCGGAATAGAATCCGATGTTCGCGAGGTAAATTCTGAATTATGATACGCTCGTGCACTCTCCGTTCTGCAATCTCGTTTGTTTTAGCTCGTAGATCCGTTTCATTAAAATTTGAAATCAAAAAAGAAAGGAAAGAAGAAGAAATGGATACGACATTTCATTGTTTCCTTTTCTCATTGACGCACAGTCAGGATTTATGTCACATTCATTGAAAAAAAAAAAAAAAAAAGAAAAAAAAAAAAAATTATTCCCTTCGCGAACGTTTTATCGTTCGTGACAAAAAAGAAAAAACGACGGACAATCATCCAACATCCAACAACCATCTTGTTTTTCCTTGTCAGTTATCACAATGAAAAGCCGTTATTATTGACTCGACCCGCAGGAGAGTATGCGTGTCGCCCGATGGAAATCACATATTCCGTGCGACTTGCCTCCGTCTCCCTTCTTCCCTCACCGGTTTGCTTGCCAATAACCCCCTTATAGTTGCCCCTTTCTATTCCTACTGTCGCTGGCAGTATTGGTTACGTGATAGTGTCGGTGTACTGGTTCGTACTACGCCCCTGACGTCCGATAACACGATAGCGTCGCGCCATTAGCTCAGCCGTGTCTGTCAGAAGACACGTGCTGTTTCAATTACGCTGTCATAAGGGTAGCACAGTGCAAGAAAAGTAAACGAGAGAGAGAGAGAGAGAGAGAGAGAGCTAAGTTTGTTCTCTTTCTCTCTCTCTCTCTCATATTTTTCTTTTTTCTTTACTCTTCTTTCCTTTTTCTTAAAGCTAAATCATAGATATTTAAAATTATATTGATTTCTTTCTTCTTTTCTTTCTTCTTTTCTTTCTTCTTTTCTTTCTTCTTTTCGACAAAAATTATTCATTATTGCAAGATGTTTATACCTAGTTTGAAAGAAAAGAAAAAAGAAAAGACAAAAAAAATGTATAAAATACCGAAGGATCAGAAAATAAGATCGAGTTGGATTCGTGGAAAGGTCAAAGATCGTTCCAGAGACGAAACAGTGAAGTCTTTATTGTTCGAGCACGTTCTTTATTTGCATTTCGAGTGGGCCGCGCGTATACATATATATCGAGGGATGTGGAATAGCGAGATCGATGACGATACAATCACTCCTTGTTCCCGTCAAGGAGTGCGAAGGGTGTACAACGCGACATTGCTGCATTGGTTGTGCAATGTGACGAGGTTGTAATATCTATCGTACGAAGACGTACGTACATATGTACGATAAACGTGGAAACCATGGACGTGCCGGATCAACCGCTTTGTCTCCTGGAACATTCAAATTTGTTTATCGAATTATCTTTACCCGATAAACGTTGATCCTTGTATTAGAAATTAAAATTAATAAGTACATATCGATTAGATAGATTTTTCAATTTATCAAATTATCAATCTAATATGTCGTTATAATATTTATATATTATTCTCGTGGAAAAGATTGCTTTCTTGATCAAATTAATCGTCAGAAGGGCTTATTCTCACGACGCTACGTACGTACATGCGTACGTGCATGTATGTATTTATGTATATATGTATGTACATAGAGGAGGAGCCAAACAGAGAAAGAGAGCGAGAGAGAGAGAGAGAGAGAGATCGAATGAGAGAGGAGGAATTTAGCTCGAACCTGTGCTTGTTTACAATCACGTACGTCAGAGGCCTCATTGACGATAGGTCGTCTTTGTCAACAGGATGCAATGACATCCCCTTTGTTTACGTTAGCCGTCGCATCACTTCGACAAATCACTTTGAATACCAACGCGACCGTGTTCGTAGTGAATTTGCAAAGAGCAGGTGCTCGTCCGATGACGATCCGAGAAAAAATTCGAGTCCTTCTTTTGTAGATCTTCTTAGAATACAGAGAACAATGGATCTCGCGAGATCGATAGGATAAAAAAAGATCGTTAAGCAGATTACGTAGGTATTTAGGTACATATGTATAGACTTTTCTTCGGGGACGGGGGAGAGGGAGGGGAGAGGGACAGAGAGAGAGAGAGAGAATAAGGAAGCATCGTAAATATGCACAAGAGGCTCGTTGTATCTTCGAATCTGTGACGGAGTCACCCAGGCTACGGCTGTTCCATCGTCAAGCGCATACGATACCGTTCTCGAATGACCGAACAAACGTTTCAGTGTTTTTCACGTTTCGACCGATCCTACGGCGCCAGTCTGGAAAAGCAAAGAAAGAAAGAAAGAGGGAGAAAGAAAGAGAGAGATCTCAGGCAGTGATGCTAGGATAGTCCTTCCTGCCACTTCGTTCGTTGCTAAATTCCTGAAAAAGGAACTCCACACGTGCTTTCTAAAAGTCGAGTGGACAGATGGCAATTACGGGGAAGGACTCTTTTCGACCCACCCACGAATGTTCTTTTTTCAACGTGCCCGAGCTCTTTTTAATCTCATATTGAAAACTTAAGCGTCGCGTCTCCTTAAGTTAAGAGTCATTTTGAAAATTTTTCTAACATTTAACTAAGCAGGAAATCGTTGAACGATCATCATGCGGGACTACCGAAACGATTAGTCTCCGTCGAAGCGCATCGTCCTGTCCTCGTTAACTCCAATTCCGAGCAGTGAAAGTGAAAACAAATTGAGGATCGGATCCCAAGAAATGGCTCCCCTCTCGATCTTGTAGAATGTAAGTTATCGGGAAGGAATGACAGGCAAAGGACAGGCCAGGTTTCCGGCAATGGTACGTTCGTCTTATCGGCAGCTGCATTTCTCGCGATTATATGTAGGTAGGTAGGTAGGTAGGTAGGTAGGTAGTAGATAGATTTAATTATCACCCGGAAGTTTGAATTTATTCTTCGAGGTCGCACGTACTACGTCATTCGATCGTCGAGAGGAATTAATCGTCGAGATTAAGTGAGCGAAAGGAGATCTGTTTAAAGAGATTTCAAAGGAAGAGAATATCAATATCGTCATTGACAAATCGATCGAGAGTTCGATCGTCTTTGCCGAACAGATGAAAAGATCTTTCGAATCTCGTCGATTCGAAGATTGAAGAATTTAATAGCCGGTTAAGAAAGGAGCTTTCGATTCTTCCGCTAAATTATGGAATGAAAGAGAGGAAGAGGAAGGAGGAACGCATTGTTGCGAGGAAGCAGGTGGTTCTCTCCTTTTTGGCATCTTCGTTGGATATAATCTTTTTATTATTATTTATTTGGAGTCCCTGCAAAAGGTAGTATCATCGAGGCGAGAGCGTGCGTGTCATCGTTGGACGAGGGCATTCGAATAATTCGCGTGGCTCGTTGCTCGCCTCTCTCTCTCTCTCTCTCTCTCTCTCTCTCTCTCTCTCGAAGCACCTGTCGCCCGTGAAAATGCATACTCTTGGGGAATGTCAGGTGTCGTTGTTGTTCCTCCTTCGGAGTACTCGTCTGGCTGCTTTGCCTGCAGCGGCTGATCCGAAAGAGCGAATCGATCGCACACGCACACATACGTACGAATAAATAGCTATCCGTAAGTGCATGCATACCACGTACAACGAGATATTACTCTCGTATTCGATAAATAAGTCCTCTCAAGCGAAATTTCGAAAGGCGATACTTTCCTTCCGAATACTATCCCACGATACCTTGTAAACGATCGAGCAACCACCTTGACGATCGTTTAAGGTTTCCATCGTGAGTACTACTCGTTGATACTTTTATAGAAAGTCCTCTTGGCGGAGAAATGTCACGTGGCGGAATTGGTATAATTACCTTTTTTTTTCTCCTCTCGAATAATTTCATAAGGAAAACCAAAAAGAAGAGAGATGAAGGATCTTAATCATTGGTTACAAGAGCCAAGTTGAAAAATATTTTTCTCTTTTTTTTCTTTCTTTTTTTTTCTCTCTCAAGGAAAAGAGAAATCAATAAAATTGGAACGCCCCTGACACATTGGACACGTTTCTTTTCCAAAGGGGATGGTTCGAAGGGGTATGAAGATCGAACGACGACGAGTCGTTTTTCAGGATCAAATGAGAGACAAGAGCTCGAGTTAAATGGAAAGCAAAGAAACAGACCGGCTAGGAGGCTAGGCGAGAGAATCGTATTTTCTCGTCTAATTAGCGTTGGCAGGCGTTGTAACCGCAGGTGCTCGGCTTTTATTCGTCCATGCGCGCCGGAAAGCAACAACAGCTGAAGCCGTGCTCCACCTATGTATATATATATATATATATATATATATATATATATATATATATCTTTTGTGGTTTCTAACGCCAGTTGTAAATTTTCAGAGTTGGCGCGCCTTGCCAATTGCTCGAAACGAAGTGCCCGAAGTAACCGGCCGCGAATCCTCGCTAGCCACGACGAAAGCTGTTCTTCTAGCCCTTTATTCGCCTCGGAATTTCCGAAATTCGAGTCGCATCTGTGGCCACGATTTCGTGGTTCGACCACGTTCTTCACGATCCATCCACCGGAAATTATTTCTTTCCTTGATTATTCTACCGATTCATGGTTTCGCGCTCTTCAAATTTCAATGCTCCTTCGATCGATACTTTGAGAAAGCATACAATTACCTCTGAGGAGTACCTCTAACCTTCGTGTAATTTCATTTTATTATGTTTATTTTGCGAGTAAGATCCTTCGTTATATAAAATTGTATGGAATGGTTAAATATAATAATCATAATATAATCATGCGAAGAGAAACGATTACGGCGCGTTCGTTATCGGCTCGTTCGTACGGTCATCATCCTTTCTCTCTTTCTCTCTCTCTCTCTCTCTAACTATCTATCTATCTTTCGACTCGAAGAAGAAGAAAACGGTAAGACGGTATTTCACCCGAAGCGGAGAAGACGGTAGCGGGGCATTTTCGTTCGGCATTGGAATTCGAGAACGCACGTGCGTGAGCCCGACGTTTGGCCGGTAGGAGGCTAGCATTAAAAGTTTATAGTAGTAATTTGTATCCCTTCGGGGCCTCTTTCTCTCTCTCTCTCTCTCTTTCTCTTTCATCGAAGATCGGCGAACGCTCCCACGCTTGGCGCAGTTATGTGATAATGGACCAACACGGAATCTCTTCTTTTCCTTTTTCTTTTTTTCTTTTAACTTACGCGTGACGGTTGCCACTGATCGGACCAATTTATTTATCGGCACGATTTAGCAAGATAGAAAAGAACGGAGATAGAGATTATCGCCGATGGCATGCATAAATTCTTAAGGATCGATTAAATATACATATATATACTCAATCAAAATTAGCTCGACGTTCGAGAGGCATCGATTAGAAATTTTTCCTTGGGATAATTGTTTGCCTCGTTTAAATGCGATAAAAGATCGATTCGATCGACGATAAAGAAAGGGAGACATTGACTCGTCTTTTTTTTGCGAAAAGAGTACGATATATATATATATATATATATATATATATATATATATATATATAGAGAGAGAGAGAGAGAGAATGAGAGCGAAGAGAGAACAGGTGCGTTTAATCGCGGCCACGGCGTGAACGACGACGACGACGATATCCTACGAATTTCGAAGGCATTCGGTCTCATAAAACCGTATATGGTGGCATTGCCACCGGGCTCTCGAAGAGTTATCAAGGAGAACTGGATCACGACGAAGAGGGTCAACGAACGAACGTTTCGTGTTCGCGAATTAAAGAAAAAGAAAGATTAGGAAGAAGTCACCCCGGCAATGATATTTCATTGGATTAATATCGTGTTCGTTGGATTAATCGAGAAATTAATTTTCCTATTGTTTTCGTAATTAATATCCAGATGTTTTTGTTTTTTTTTTTTTTTTTTTCTTTAACTTCTTCTTCCTCTTGAACGTTATCTCTCATAGCAATCTCCAGAATTACTCTCCTCCGGCTACTGTGATCTCTCATGGACCGAGAAACCGTTCGCGTGGGTGAGTCGTGGGAAAGGTATACTGCGTTACTTCTGCTTCGACTCCGCGTTCCGCTTCTTCTCTATTGGTGTTTACATAAGCAGAGCCGCTGCTCATAAGCGTATAATATACCGTATAACGTAGGTGAAGAGAGTATCTTTGCTCGTCCGAGTATAATGAATAAAACGATACCGTGGAATCCATTATCGCTTCGTGCGGTCTCTAAGATTTTACTCAGAGACGAAGTAGGCACACTCTTATTTAACGGCACGCACTTCTCTTCATACTTATTAATATACTCGACTCCGTGGGACATTGATTTTTCGACCTTTCCCTAAGCGAAACCTAAAAGAAATCTCATATTTTATCACGGTAAACAGAACACAGACGTAAAATTCGTTTTGATTTGTATATTTCCATCGCACGTAAAAATAGAGATATTTCGTAAAAATGGTTAACTCAGTATTACCGTCATATGTCATAAATCTTGTATAGAATAAAGAAATAAAAGTGGTAGAAAGAATTTTCGTTTCTTTCCTTTTGCTTTTTTTACTTTTTCTTTTTTTTCTTTTTCTTTTTTTCTTTCAAAGTGTAAAACAGATATTTGCAAGAGAGTCAGCGGTCTGTTCTCACGCTGTCCGTTAGCGTCAAAAACGTCGGCGTTCACTTTCGGATAATCCGTGAACGACGATTATGCATCACGTAGAGTTCGCGTGAGCACGAAAATTGTTCGGTCATAGAATGCATGAAAGAGAGATAAAGATAGGGAGGGAGGGAGGGAGAGAGAAAGAGATGAGCCCTGGGCAGTCGAGGAAAGTGCGGGACCTGCCACGGAATAAATTCATCGAAATTATGCGGCCACGTGCTGCCATTTTGCGAGTTTAACGCAGAAATCGTATAGGAGTTTCTTCTTCCTCTTCTTCCGCTTAGCATTGCTTAGCTACCTGAAGTATATATTCCGTAGTAAGGCCCCAGAGGGCCCTTTTTCTCAAGATGCACCTGAACCACCCGAAGGTAATCGAATGACAGGTGAGCCTTGCTTTTCAACGCAACCGATCGTCTGCCTATTCGGCACGGTTTGCCTTTTCCCCCTCCCCCACCACCTTATCTTCCATTAGACAGTAGATATTACGTTCTATGTATAGGTAGAGAAAGAGAGAGTTCTACTACTCGCAAAGAAATACCTATCATCGTGCGCCCGTTGAACGTAGAAAAGACTAACATTGGACACGCGGTGAGTCGCGATAATCCCTTGATCCTCCAACGATTTAATTCAATTTCAAACGTTTCCATCGTTCCCTTCCACCAAGATTCCTCCGAGTCACCGAACGGAGATCGAATATTACTTAAGCGACAAGCTTAAATATCTCGCAGAACGATAAGATTTTTTTCTTACTCGGACAGTTCTTTTTTTCTTTTCTCTTTTCTTTTCTCTTTTCTGTTTTTTCTTCTTCTTTTTTTCTTCTTCTTTTTTTCTTCTTTTTTTCTTCTTTTTTTTTCTTTTTTTTTCTTTTTTTTTTTTTTATGCACGACTGACTCTTTCGGAACAGAAGAAAAGGTAGTTTAATCCGAAAAGAGGGATACGGCGAGAAGAATAGTGCTTTTGAACGGGATTCCGGTTGGATCCACAATCGCGCTGATCCGATCGCCGTCTTCTGCACCCTTACACGACGGTGTGTCGTTGATGTTGCGGCTAAAAAAGGAAAGAAAAAAAGAAAAGAAAAAGGGAACGAGAGATAGGGTGCCTATGGTATGGCGGTGGTGACTGCCCGCTGAGAGTTGGCGCCTACACATTTCCAGACACACCTGTGCCTATTCTCGTGCCTCCCGTTTTTCTTTTCTTCTCTCTTTAATTCTTCCTTCTCGTCTCGAAGCGTATAAATAAAGAAATAAAAAAAAAAAAAAAAAAAGAAAGGGAAGAAAAAAAAAACATTTTTTTTTTATCGCTGGACCGCCCTGTCTCTGTCACGAGTAACAATCAACACCGAATGTTGTAACATCCTTCGATACTTTCGAAAGTTCTTTAAATCGTATCGATAATTTTCCTCCTACAAAAAATTCTTTCGGAATCTTCGACAAACGGTATTTTTTCTCCTTTTCAAAAAAAAAAAAAAAAAAAAAAAAAAAAAAAAAAAAAAAAAAACAAAAAAACAAAAAAACAAAAAGAAAGAAAAGGACTAGGAGACGTATTTACGTATCTCAGAATTGCTCTCGCACGTACAGCCTCCCTATTTGTATGATCTTCTCGCAGAATAAACAACTGAAGCAAAATGCCCAAAGAATTGGGTAAAACGAAGAGAATAAATATCTACCAGTCATCTTTACAAATCAAAGACTTTTACTAAAAGTCTTTTAAAAAGCCTAAATCCTCGCGACAATATGATCGATCTACTAGGGTAGTGCCGTTGGTTGGTCTTATTTCTTCCAGAAAATATTTAACACCTGGGTGAAGTAAAGCAGCAATTTGGTTGATAGTCTCTCTACGTGACTGGGTTCCTTTTGGAGAAGCTTAAAACGTTACCGTGGTTTCTCGGACCTCGTCAGGTGGCGTAGTACATGTCCGCAGGTTCCTGTCCTGCGTCCACTTTAGCCCACTTTCTTTTTCAATGCCAACTTGGTCGGCCACGTTCATACATACGCTTTTCGTTTCCCTCCTTGGAAAAACCGGAATCTCAGGTATTTCCTGGTTCTCCTCTCGCACAAACAGCTTCGATCTCGAAACGCTCATCAGACTCGCATCTCGTCTTTGCCTCGCGTCCTTCGCGGCTTCGACGAGCAAAAACTTGACGCTCCGGGAGTCTCACACTCCCTGTTCAGGCTCAAGGTCGGCATTAAATTGTATTCTTCGTGCACGTGCGTATGCCCAATCTTATGGTACGGATAGCCTCGATTACCCATCCACTTGATGTTTTCTTCTCGTCGCGTTTTGAATTACGTCTGATAAATTATCCAATAGGAGGATACGCGAAAACTATCGCGGGTCATTCACTTTTCTGAATAAAGTTTTAGCGAATCGGACTGCTAGGGAATCAACAGGTGGATATCGAAAGTAAGAGGGAGAGACAGATAGAGAGAGACAGGGAGAGGGAGGGAGAGAAAGAGAAAGAGAGGGGGATAAAAGAGTGAGCGATAAAATATAGCGAAAGAAAAAAAAGAAAAAGAGAGAAAGAGAGAGTGAGAGAAAGAGACAAAGAGGACTCGGCATCGTGGAATCTCTTTGAACGGCTTTCTCTGGTACTGCTCCTTCGTTCGATCGTATTTCATCGTCGTACATGCGTGGCAGCGCTTATTTCTCACGTTCTTAAAGCCCGGAGGGCTTTGGCTTCCTGACTTACGGACCTTGAAACCCGTGCCACGAATTACGCAGGAACGAACGTTTTCCTCCTTCGCGTATATATATATATATACATATATATACATATATATATATATATATATATATATATATATATATATACATGTATATGCGTATATAAGTTGCCAACGTGGCTTTACCTCTTCGTGCATATAGCGCATTCGTAAGTACTTACACTCGTACGCCGAGATAATTGCGTAGGAACATTGAGAGAAATAATCTACGATGGATCGGACATCTCGATCCTGGCAGCCTCTTCTTTACCGTTCTCGGTGGTTTTCTATTAATAAACGAGGATCCGAGCTGGCCATGGTCGAGAGAGGAGCTTTCTTTGCCGGTGATATCGCCGGCGCTCGAGGCTTCTTCGAGCCTGTGCGTATCGAACCTGTGCTACTTCGTTTTGCCCGTTCCACGAAACTTCCTGATGATTCTCATCGATCTCATTCGATTCAATGTCTTATATATGTACCTAACGATCTAAACGATCATTAAGGCTTATATCATTCACAATATTTATAAACGTACCTATCATTTCATTTTCAATGATTCAGATTTAATATTCAAATTTAACGTTAATTTGTTTCTACTCTCTTATCCTCTCTCTCTCTCTCTCTCTCTCATTAGATCGATAATTAATAGGAATATTAGTGCTTCTTCGAGTAGATGGTGCTTGCTATCTCTTTGATAATACAACTTGTTTTCCTCCTTACATGATTAATTTCAATAATTATATGAATATATTTCAGAATGAGAGAAAGAGAGAGAGAGAGAGAGAGAGAGAGAGAGAGAGAGAGAATTTATCCTCCATTCGTCGTTTTCTCGATCTTCTCAAAGTCGTAAATTAAGAGGAACGCCAATTATCCGTCGCGTTTGCGTAATTCATTTAAAAGAGCCTTTGGATGTGTATATCCGTAGGTGGGGTAAGAGGAACTGGCTTCTTCTCGAATATCGCCTTCGTCGTCGTGGCGATGATGGAGGGTTGGAATGGAACGGTTGGGAAAGAGGAGAAGAGAAGGAACGCTCTTTTCGGTCCAAGTGCTACAGGTGCAGTGGAGCCTGAGAGCGAAGCACTCGTTAAATGCGCCACGATGCACCTGCCGCGGCATCATTCATTGCCTCTATTTTCCTCTCATTCTATTTATCTCTCTTTCTCTCTCAAACTCTTTCCAGTCCCATCGGCAACACGATCCAAACGTGCCATCATCTTCGAGTCCCCTTGACTCTCCCCTCTGTCTTTCCTTCTCATTCTTTCTTTCTTTCTTCTTTCCTTCTTATTTTTCGTTTTCTCTCTCTCTCTCTCTTTCTTTTTTTTCTTTCCTTCCTTCTCATCTTCGTTTCCATTATTACCACTCGACATCTTCTCCCCTCTTAATCTCTTGCGTTTCCTTCGTGACCATCCATGTCCCAGCTCAGTCCCAATGCGAAAGAATCTATATAACGTTACTCTTCACTGGATTCGCAGACAAGGTCGGAATCTTTTGCAATCGAGGCCAACAGAGAAACGAGCTATTGGAATTTGAAATTGATATAAATACTCGCATTCATCGTTCATCTATTGTTAATTTATATTCTTTCTATCTGATCTTAACGATTTAATTCTATAATCGTTCGATTCTGCAACATTGTAGGAAAAAGAAAAAAGAAAAGAAAAAGATACTTTAAGAATAAAACGTCCAAGAATTTTATCAGGAGGTATTAAGTGTTAGACGAGGAAAAGGGAGATATAAATGATGAAAAGAAGAATCAAAACAATAATGTGACAAATTATTATAGAGTTTTATTCGATCGATTCTTTGATTTCTATGAATGAATAAACGACTATATAAATTCTTCACCCAATGATTTCGAATTCTGTCGAATTGTTCTCCTTTTACGCGACGCAATTTAGGTAAAATGAAACGATAATAAGAGCTCCTATTGACCTTCGTATCCTTTCCCAAGAGAATCGTGTTTTATTCTTGTTAGATCTTATCCCAACAAATCGATTACTATAAGAAATTTTACATATATTTTTGAACATCGTCTTGGTGTCATGAAAATATATTACATCTATTATGCACGAGAATATCGTGTTGGTTCATAGAATATTTTTTTGCACTCACCCTTCCAGCCGTCCAAGTTACTTACAACAGGTGCTTGTAGATGCACAATGTTTTAACGATGGATACCGAGGAGATATCGATTTCAAAGCTTGAAGAACCGACGGACAATCGTTGCACTGCGGGATACGTCCTCCCCCCTGGGACTCTTCGTGGGAGTGGTAAGAGATATCTACGGGAGAATTCTCTTATCCCATACGCTTCCTTCCCGTAGAAAATTTACGAATGGACCTGAGACTGCACGTTTCTCCGATCTTCTTATGATCCTTCTTCGCATTGGACGCCAACGATAAATTCTAAAGGTGTCCTTGTAAAACAATCCGAAGGAAGGAATATCGCATTTAAACTTTTATGTTCTTTTTCCCTTTTTTCTTTTCCTTTTTCTTTTTTTTTTCAAGATAATAAGATGAAACTTTTTATTGCAGCAGTCGTCGATGATATGTTGAGAATGAACACGATTCGCTCATTTTCTTTTCTTTTTATTATTCAAATTTATATATATAAAAAAAAAAGAAAGAAAGAAAGGTATTAAAAAAAAAAAAAAAAAAAAAAAAAAAAAAAAAACAAGAGAGAGGAACGTTCTCTCATCTTTCCTCACGAAAGAAGATTTTCCGACGCCCCGACGTCGACGCGTTTTTGTGTCCTCTCGATCCGACGAAGCGGAGAGCCCTCCTTGAAAGGGCTTCTAACGATGTAACTGCAAGAAGATTAGTCTCGCCTTCGAGAGCGAGCCGTAGGGCAGTTGTATTTGAAACAGGTGTCTTCGAGAAGGATAGATACCTTAGGTATCAGTTACAAAGCGCAGCGAGGGCCAACCACGTCTCGTCGTCTGTCGGGGGTTCGTCGCGCATCAGGACGTTATTGTTCGATGAGGAAAATTTACGAATGCCAAACGAGGAGGTTGGACACTTTTCTTGGTTTTGGTCTGAGACGTGTATCCTACATCAAAATCCAAGTTTTTCTTTCTGATTTATGCGAGTCTCGCGGACAAGAAGATTTCACCTGCGGTTAGATGGATTTTACATTTTTCGTTTAACCTCGTCCTTGTTCACTTTTAGAAGATAGCGCGAAGAAGAAAGAAAAAAAAAGTATATATATATATATATATATATATATATATGTATATGTATATACAGTATCGAGAGACTATACGAGGAAGGAACAATGTGTTCCTTCGACAACGACTTAGACAACGTGACGCCAATGAACAGAAAATTCTGGAACCCTTGGTCTTACTCGGTAAGACTCTTCTTCTTTTAACGTTTCTTTTCTCGTCTTGAGAAACGGCATGTTGGATAAGAAAGAAGACGAGTCATACGATGAGCCAAAGAGAAAAGGAGAGTGAAAGGAAAGAGCTTTGTCCGTTAACTTTGTTCGTTTTTCTTCTTCTCCTTCTTCATCTTTTTCTTCTTTTTATACTTCTTATTCTTCTTCTTATTCTTCTTCTTCTTCTTCGTTGCCATGGTGAAATCGACGCCTTCGGTAAACGAACAAAAAGCAGCGGATTCTTGACCGAGGGATCGCTTTCGGTGTCTCTTCATTGTCCCCCATCTTAGAGTCGTTTCTCGAATTCCTCGAATCACCTCTATAACGGTGTCGCAGCTCGATCGTAAAACTTTATGATTCTTGATTCGAAGCCGATAAGAACGACCAATGATTACAACTGTTCCGCTTGTTTTCCCTTCAAGAGAACTTGGAAGTTTGGATCGATTTAAAGATTTAACACGAAGGATGATGACGATGATGATGATCCCTTTTCGGTAATCGTCACGCCGACATTATTTTCAGGATGAACTCTTTTCAAACGTAAATATTAATTATCTAATATTGCTGATCGTTGTTAAGAATTTAAGAAAAAAAGAAGAAAAAAAAAAAAACGTTCACTCAAATCTAGATTTAAATTCACGGGATTATCGATAGGTTTGAAAAAATACGCGATAGTTTGGATAAGCAGGTATCTCGAGAACCACTTGGAAAAGAGACTGCGGAAGATAAATTCGCTGAAGTATCTTTGGGATATAGCACAGGTGTTAAACTCCCTTAGGGGTGAGCAAAACGATCCATTGGCTATCGTTCACTGACCCAGATGGTCATTGCCCTATTGTATACGTTGTCATTGATACTCCAAATATACCTTTGAACGGAATGTAACCGAAACCCTTGATCCAAGTAAGAGGTTTACCTGAAGCTTTCCTTAATTACTTGTTCTTCCGAGTAACATTTTTCAAGATTTCTATTCTTCAGAAAAGAATTGAAGCAGGTAAGAACCCTTACTGTTGAAGCTTTCTTCGAATATCCTTACGTTAAGAGAACTTTTCCTGATTATATCGAGTAATCTTTAGGAAATGATAATAATTTAAGTGTTAGTTAAGTTTTACGATAATAAAATGTTCGGGCGAATTTTCAACGATTCTGTCTACTCTCATTGTTGCATAATCTCATTGAACGAAAAGGGGACATGCGTTTTATCTCGACAATGGCCAAGCAATCTTTAGATGAATCTCCATTGTTGGATAGTCAGATTGTACGAGAAGCCAGAAAGATTCCGTTCCATGGTGCATAACTTCCCGACAAAAGCGGGCAACCCGATATCCCTGTGCGAGGCAATGGCACGCGGCTCGTTTTGCTCGCTGAAATAAAGTGACCCGCTTGCACCAGCTGCGAGAATCATTCTGCATACAAAGTGCCGACCGTTCTCCCTGAAGTCAGTGCAGACCCATCTACAAATCATAAGTCCCTGGTATATATACTTCCACGCACGTACTACGCGTTCTCATGTCGCGTTTAAGTAACCGCGTACACGCCACAGGGACGTCTCTAGGAATGCATTTATGTAAATACGAACGAGATTTTCTTTTCCATTAGAAACGAAAACGTGATTCTCGTCGACGAACCCAAGAGAGACGAGTATTTCAATCGCATCTATCGACAGATACGTAACCCATTTAAATGTCGTTGGGTAAAACTCTGTTATGTATGTTACATTTTTACGTAAAAAAAAAAAAAAAAAAAAAAAAAAAAGGAAACAAAAACGGAAGAACAGAAAAACAAAAGAGAAATAAGAAAAGAAAAAGAAATGAAGAAGAAAGGAAAAGAAAAATTGAGAACGGAAATAAAATGGACACGAGACTATTTTAACGGCATAGAAATACATATTAGAGTTACGTTCCTGGTCACGACGCGTACCAGAGAGTCTGTGGTACACGCGTCGGTCGCCTTTCATGTCCAGCTTACGTCGTCGTTGGGTTTCGTCACCCTTGCATTGCACGGGAGATAACGGCTCGTATCTGCGGACCTCTCTTATGCTCTGTGGTGCTATGCGGTGCTATGTGGTACTGTAGAGGATCTGGCCGTGATCGCGCAGCCTGTGGGAACCACAACACGACGTTTCGGTTTTCATCGTGGCTCCTCTGACGTGTCCCTTTTCACGTTCCTCTTCATTTCTCTCCTCTCTCTCTCTCTCTCTCTCTCTCTCTCTCTCTCTCTCTCTCCCTTTCTTTTTCTCTCGTTCCTTTCAACGAACCTTACTCGCTGAAGCAAGATTGCGAGCAATCACGCGTTTTCATATGTCCGTAAGGCTCCTCTTTCTCTCTAACCATCTCTCCTCGTGCTTCTGTTACAGTACGAGTATGAGATAAAATGGAATAGTTAAAGAGATTGCGCCGAGAGTTGCCTCTGCCAAAGTTGGAATTAATCAAGATTTCAAAAGTTGTGAAAAATCTTTTACGAGTGTTTTATTATAACATTCAAAAGGGTGATTTCAGTCGGATTGACTTATTTTTTCTTAGTAAGTATATCCACAAAAAAGGCCAGTGGCAAGTTTCGTGCTAACAAAATGTGCCTCTCGATGTTCCAGGTGAGTCATTCTCGGAACCAGAGAAACGAGAGAAGCCGAGAGAGAGAGAAAGATAGAGATGGTATAATGCAGAGAGTCTGGTAAGAGAGAAAAAAGAAAGAAGCAACGTTCACTTAAGAAAGAAAGAGAGAGAGAGAGAGAGAGAGAGAGAGAGAGAGAATAAATGCAAAACTCGGAGGTGAGGCTTTGCGGAGGCGTTTATCGTTTTCGTGTCGTGCGTGGACGTATTCAACGATTATCGTCATTGCTGCTGCCGTTCCTGCCACTGACGTTTAACGCAAATATCTTGTACAATTTGAAAAATCTAGGACGCTTTGGATAAATGAGAGTGCAAGATCTTTTATTTATACTTTCGTTTTGCGTAGAAAAATAAAACAAAAAAAAAGAGAAAAAAAAAAGAAAAAAGAGAAAGAAAAAAAAAACGAGGAAAAAAAATAAATAAAGAAGAATCACAATCCTGACGGTCGATCCCGAAGAATAGATAATTCATTAGATAGGAATCTCGAGATACACGATCGAAATCGATCGGCGAACGATAAAAGGGTAAACTCGAAGAACACGCGTGTAGTATTTTGCGTCGTATCGTTTAAAAGGAGGCCACTCGGCGTCGTTTTTCCGACGTCGAACGAGAAGAGGCGATAAATTGTACCCTTTCTATCTCCCTCTCTCTCTTTCTCTCTCTCGCACGCGCGCGCGCTTTCGTGACTACGATGATCACGATCTTCCTCCCTCGATCCTCCCCTCGGGCTCAACGAGTACGACGGATCGATCGATTCTGGGAACGATATCTCGTAAATGCTAATTTACGGAGCTACTCGTCGTCTCTCGAAGAAAACCGCGAGCATCTTGTCTCCCTCTCTCTCTCTCTCTCTCTCTCCCTTTCTGTATCTCGGGCTACTAGGCAACGTCTCGTGGAAAGGAACCTTCGATTTGATTCATGCGCCATTGAAAAGGAGACGTTTTACGGGGTCATTTACGTGTTTATTCGATGGAACGAGCGAAACGATAGCTACTGTCGCAGTAGTTGCAACGAGAAAGAGAGTGAGAGATAGATAGATAGAGAAAGAGAGAGAGAGAGAGATAGCAATGGCTCGTTACGATCTTTCCTCGAAGTTAGCCGACAACTTTAGCGAGGCTAAAGCGGACGTTTACTCGTTAACTCTTTCCACTCGCGTACGAACGACCGTCGTCGGCCTGTCAATCGACATTGCTTTATACTCCTCGGACATTCGTTAAGACAAACTTTGCCTCTTACACCAGACCAGAAGTTTCGATAGTCTTTACAGGAAGGAACAAAATTATTTCGTAATCATTCTGATGTAATACCACAACATCAAATTTCTTTTCTTTTCTTTGACACACACTCTCTCTCTCTCTCTCTCTCTTTTTTTAAGATCAGATAAAAAAGAAAAATATAATTATTTGACTTCGTTGTAAATATAATTAGCCCTACTTAGAGGTCATCGAATGAATGTAAACTCGTAATAGAGTCGAACGAGCACGTATCTTCGAGAGAGAGAGAGAGAGAGAGAGAGAGAGAGAGGGAGACAAATAGATCGTAAAATTAGACGGACAAAGATACAGTCGTTCTGGTCGAGAAGTCGTGCTCTTCCTATTTCGACGGATTAAAGGGTTAAAAAGCCGCGTCGAAAGGCAGGAACGCACGTCGCATCGAGCACGTCGCTCGACATCCAACGAAGAGAGAGAGAGGAACATTTCGTTTAGAGTACTCACCGGTGTCCACCTTGGCCGGCGGATATATTTAGGTCGTTGAGTCACGATATGCCACTTTAACGCTGCGACCGTATTGATTTCGTTTTAGTTTATTCGAGTACCGAGCACGTCCTTTACTGCGGTCGGCAATCACGCTGCGGTCAGATGGTTCGATTGCGGGATTTATCATCGATCCATCGAATGATGTCTTAAAATGTTTTTCATTTCATTTGGACTACATTTAAAATGTCTTTTTCACTCTCTCCCTTTTACGTGGAGTTATCAAACGAGCAAGAGTAATATCGTGATATAGATAGTTACGTAATTGAAAAATCAGGGAAATTTTGTTTCAATTTCGATTCTCGAATCGAGCATAATCGTTCGAATAAATTCTTGCCACGCTCGAGGTGTATAAAAGGAGACGCTCAAACGGGTTATCGAGTAGCACCTTATTTCTCTGTTTTCTTTCTTTCTCTATCTCCTTCGTATACACGTAGGATGTACTCTACGGGGAAACAAACGACGCTACCGTAACTCTAAAGAATCATGTGGAATCTCCCGACGAGCCGTTTCGCGGTTAACTCTACACCTCGATGCAGTACGATAGAGAGAGAGAGAGAGAGAGAGAGAGAGAGGGTGAGAGAGTGGGAAAGGGAGAGAGAGGGAGATAGAGCACTCGGTCGCGCCGAGTCGACGACGCAGACGACGACGGGCGGTCGGGCTCCATGGGGGCAGCCCTCGCATAAACTCGCCGTTATTGTTGCGGCTATGGAAACACGATACGCCGTTCCAATGTCCTAGCGAGAGAGTTCGCGAGAGGAGGACGCCGAGAAAGGGAAGGAGACAGGCGCGATAGACGGTCAGACGAGGAAAGAAGAGTTCGAGATAAGGGCGAGGGTGTACGAACGTTCTGTTCGCTCGAAAGATTACGAGGCGCGACATCTGGCGCCACGCATACATCTCCAAACGCATTCGCATACGTGCATATTCCCTTTGTAGACTAGTAGTCTACTCGCCCACGCTGATTTTACTGGACCCGTACGAATCTAGCGTAGAGGGAGAGAGAGAGAGAGAGAGAGAGAGAGAGAATTTTGTTTCCATTGCAGATATACTTGGCCAACTGAGAATCGTAAAGGGAATAGCGGAAAATTCGGAATTCAACTTTTTATCAGATTTATTTCATTCGCTGTAGAAAACTAACTACTCGTTCAGAAAATACGTAGTACTTTAGTAGTGTTCCATGCTCGGGAAAAGTAATCGAGTTGCACGAGGACAGATCCGAGATCATCTTCCGAATGCGGACACGGTCGTTTCGGTGAGTCCACTCGCGGAATACTTAATTTCCAAGCTCGTTCGAGTCGGTTTGAACGAGCAGAGTCCAACCCCCTTTCCACTCTCTCTGCCGACTCGCATTTTTACCTTCTCCTCCCTCTCCTCTCGTCGACACTCCTTTCGAAGTTGAGTCAGCCGGTGTTCTCGCTCGCTAAACTTAACTCGCTTCCACAACGCGGATTCTCTTGTTCGCGATGCGACGACGAGCGAATTCCTGCGAACAGGTCGCGCATTCTTTTCTTTTCGACCCTTCCCACTTTATCTCTCTACGTTCTCTTCTTTCAAAGCTACTTTCGGTGTACTCACGTACCTACGTACGATACCTACGTACGTAAAATACAATTTCGTTCGCCAACAAGATCCAACGAGATCAGATCGTTGAATTTATAGCGTGCCATGCAATCGAACGAACGAATTCCTGACTCATTTAATTAATTAGGATGACGTTGAACGATGAGGATCATTTAACACGTGGATGGATATATGTGTAATTGAGTTATGATTTCTGATAAAATCGATATCGCTTATGAAACGTTTCGTTTGATAAATAAAACGTCACGATACGTCACGAAGCGATGACGCGATGAGAATGATGGCCATTAACAATTAGGTAGGAGAAACTTCTAGCTACTCTATAAT
>NC_060956.1:357500-615000 GCF_910589235.1 Vespa crabro | reverse complement strand
ATGTCTTCGAAAGGGCGACGCGGAGAAATGCGTGTATGGCGCCAATGGCGATCAGAGAAAAAGAAAGAAAGAGAGAGAGAGAGAGAGAGAGAGAGACAGACGAACGGTGAGTCGAGCCGCAACTCCGGAATGCGGCTCTCGGCCAAACTCGCGCGGACGGCTCGAGCATCGTCGTCGAGCAATCGACGCACGGTAGTCAAGTGCTCTTGCTCTTGCTGATGTTGCTACTGTTACTGTCGTAGCTTCATTTACAACGTAAGCCTTCCTCCTTACTTATTTATGGTTCCTCTTTTATGGGAAATAATATCCAATTATCATGATCCGTTACAATTTCTTCATTGAAAATATATAATCTTCGTATTGCATCGAATAATCGTGACAATATTGCATTAACTCGGATCTTATATACACATACACACACACACACACACACACACACATATATATATATGTATCCTCTATTTCATTTGATTTAAAAGGAATGCCGCTAGTGATTCACTAAACTGATTTCACGGTCCATTTTAATAAGTCGCCAACCGGGGTGGCTATTGTGCTGCCGTATTCACCATTCATTGAAATTTTTCGTACCTACAATGTAGCCTCGTTAATGATCTCAAGCGAAGTAGGAAAAATGTCCAAATTTGGTGAGGCGCGACAGACCCTTTTAAGTTCCGAGGATCGCGAAGCTTCCCAAGAACTCGGCCAACGAGTTCGACGCGATTCGAGACACTTTTTTCAGTAAGAGCAAACCGGCCACCGTCTCGTTGACCGAATATATACAATCGGATCCAGGCAAAAGTTTCGAGGAGCAACTTCAAGGGGAGCTCACTGATAGTCGATCGAAAGGAGGTCGAACGTTCGTTTAACCTCACTTCTCTTCCTTCCTATTTAATCTTTAACGTTGACGTAAGAAATATGGAAGTTAAACAACTTGGAGAGGAAAAGTTCCTATGTCTTTTTTTTTTCTTCTTTTTTTTTTTTTTTTTTCTTTTTTAACACTTATTCTCCAAAGATATACCGATCCGTCTACGTATATTTTCCCACAAGAGTTCAATTTTTTGTCCTATTCGGCGTGTATCGTATCGTCCCTCACTTTAACGGAGCACGTTCGACGTCGAGTCAGAAATATGCAGGAAAAGAAGAAGAAGATGATGATGAAGAAGAAGAAGAAGCGCAGCAGCAACGAAAGAAAAAGAAGATGAGTGGAATGAAGCGAAAGGGAATTCAGAAGAGAAGGCAGAACGACCATTAGGGGCACTCGATCGAGTTGTTCGTTACGCCCACGGCTCTCCGCGTGGCGCCTAATTACTTCTTTCGCATGAATCATTAATGACATCATTAACCACCTGATGATTATGAATGAACGTTTATGGATGAGAGACGATCGACCTCGATTCCACGACTCGGAGCACTACAAACGTATCGAGAAAAACATCGAACGGGACGTGAGAAAGAGAAAGAGAGAAATATGTGGGTGTAAAAGAGAGAAAAAGAGAAACGTATCGTTGCTCATTCTCTCTCTCTCTCCCTCTCTCTCTCTCTCTCTCTCTCTATGTCTCTGCCTCTGTCTCTCGACTCCTTTCGCCAGAAGTGACTTACCGTCGTGCTACTCGAGGAGATCATCGATTATCACGCAAACACAGGGGCATGCACACGCACACGCAGAAACACGCGAGATATAGATATATGTACCTATACGGATCTAGTTGCTCTCCACCAAAGTAGTACCACGCCAACGTACATACGTGCACGTCGCAATATATTACGAACGGAGACTGTCGGCGCCAGTCTTGTGTACACGCGAAACTCCTCTCTTTCTCTCTCTCTCTCTCTCTCTCTCTCTCTCTCTCTTTCTCTTCATCCCGTTCTCTCGTTCTCTCGCTTTTTCGCGCGTGCACCCAACGTCTGCTTGTGTATGCGGTTTCATGATTCACGTTACACTCGGGCTCGCCTCCTTCTTTTTCTTCCTATTTACCGTTTTGCTTTTATTTCGCTTATGTGAGGAAGGAGTAAGCTACTGTGTAAAATAGCGAGAGAGAAAAAGATGAAGATGTGGGACGGTATAGGACGCACTAAAAACTTTGATATTAACACTTAACGAGCCCGCAATGCGGGCAGGTAAACTCTACCAACCGTGTTAGTGATTTATACGTATAAGCATATGCGAACGATTAAACCTTAAAATGACTTTCGTTATAAATTTCCATAAATTTTATTCGATTATATCGATAATTTTAACGAGTCATCGTTCACGATATCGATCATAAATATTTATTAATATTAAAAATCATGCTAATTTCATATAAATATTATGTTACCATAAAGGAAGATTATGTCATATGCAAATATTGGAGAACAATTGTTGAGAATTTTAATTATTGTACGTATATGAGAGATTAACGTAAATCAAATGGCAAAGGTCTTTTTATTTACGGAATAAGAATATCGGTAATGTATCTCAAAATTATTTAATACATTAACAAATTTCATAGGAGACTTAATTAATCTCATAAACGAGAGGGAAAAATGCGCGATGATTAACAAGATTTTAACAAATTTAATCTTAATAATGAATAGGAGTAGAACATTATTAGAACTGAATTAAATCATTTTATATTTGTATGATTTGAAATTGAAAAAAGCTATTTGAAAGTAGGTGAAAGAGAGAGAGAGAGAGAGAGAGAGAGAGAGAGAAAAAATTGTCGTGACCGCGATAATTCGTTTGCGTAATGCCGCGCGACTGGTGATTCGTAAGCTCCGTTAGGTGCCATATGGCGCCAGCCAGGCAGCGAATCGAAACCTTCCTTTTGCGTTCGTTCGCCAGAAACCTCCTTCTCGTCCTCCCCCGCTCTCCTTCAGGCAAGACCTCTTTCTTCCTTCTTCCTCTTTTTCTTCCTTTTATTTTCTTTTCTCGAACTATATATCGAGGAAGAAAGAGAGATAAAAAGGAGAAAAAGAATCGAACGAATATGCACGTACGTACATACGTTTCTCTTTTGAGAACGCTACCGAGAGCTCCTTGTTTCGAGTCTGTGAAGCAAAAGAGAAATAAAAAGAGAGAGAGAGAGAGGGAGAAAAGGAGAAAAGAGCTTGAAATCACACGATGCAAAGGAGCAGGTGATTTGTACGAGCCACGTTTGGCTTAGTGAGCTATCAGTAAGAGGCAAAAGTTCTACTCGCATGAGGGTCAGGTGTTCTTTGTATGATAGTTTTGAAAGAGCTCGACGAATGCGTACGAGCGACATGATGTTGCGTAGCATTATGGCCATATTTAATTTTCCCGATTTAATCTCAAACACAATGATTTAGAATCGTATGAAAGAATTTACGTTACGCGTAGCTGTAGTTTCCTTTTTTAAGTGAAAAAGAAAAAGAAAAGAGAAAAAAGAAGAAAAAAAAAAATTCCAAAACAATTTTCACTTTGATATCGTGGAGACTGGACATTATGAGATTATTGTCGATAATGAGGCCACGGTAATTTGAGAATCGATTAGAAAATGTCGAAATCTAGAAAGGACTACGATTATGCGTGACTCGAAGCGTAATCGTTCTACGAGTATTCGTTAGTGACCTTTATGAGAAAGCACGGCAATTTCTCTCACAATTAGTCCGTGAAATATTACGCCTTCGCAACTTCTGTGACGATTGAGGGATATATCTTTTCTCTCTCTCTCTCTCTCTCTGACTTGATTCTTCGGTGCAGCCTGCTAGAATCCAAATCACGTTCACGAGCGACGGATGTTTCCGGTGTTTAGGAGAATCATTTTGGCTCGAAGCACCACCTGCCGCCACTAATTGCCAGCATTTACGACGCCTCGTTCTCGATTTGCTCGCTGATAATATTCCGCCCAGTGTCAGAAATCGTTCGGTTCATTCGTCTTATTACATGGAATTCCTTCTTCAACTCCAAATCTTTCGAGTTACCATCGAGATTGATCTATCCTACCTTCAGCGTTACCTAAATGTTCCTTTCTAATTTCTGTCGTATAATTCCAGCGTTGATTCAATTTCGAGAGTGAATAATCGTGAAAGAGAGAGAGGGAGAGAGAAAAAGAGAAAGAGAAATAGAGATAGAGAAGGACGGACAATTCTGTCAGCAGCTGATACGCCGAAAACCAAAGGACTTATAATACATAGTCCATAAGGCCGCCATGTGGCTCGTTTATCGAGCATTATACTGTCGCGCTTGGTGTACAGCCTGATGTTGAGCATTTACGTAACATTTTCCACGTCGCGTTATCGCCAGCCCGTAATTCGCATCGCTTCGAAACGTATAACAACTAATCGATCGATTTTATTTTTTAGTCCTTCATTTTGACTCTTTCCGAAGAATTATTTTCCCTTTGCTCGTGATATACCAGAAGCTTACCCTAAGAGGGAAGGGAATAATAAAAAGAAAAATGATTCGCGCGATCGCAGCTGGCAGGTACGAATTAAAAGAATTATTTTGTGGCTGACACAAAAGAGGTAAGACTCGATCACGAAACAAAGACGTTGCCGGGCTTGGCCGAAGGTAATTATTTTCAGCGGGTCATTTGTCGATACGTCCCTGACTCCTCGTCTCAATTCGCGATCATTAACATCTTTATCTGATGATCTACGAGGAAGGGGCGGCCCTTGAAATTTCACCGGCAACCCCTCGGCATCGTTGAGTTCCTCGTCGCGTCAGGTGCAAAGCTTCTACGAAGGTGAAGGAGCTCTTACCACCCTGCTACTCTCTCTCTCTCTCTCTCTCTCTCTCTCTTTATGTGTGTGTGTGCTCGGGTATTACAGGATATTATGACGTACGTATATGTTGAGTTTTGTGGTTTGGTGTGTGTATATAGTAGCACGCGCCGGAACCGGAAGCTGAGCGAGCACGCGAGCAAAGTTGCGCTTCGTGTGCACACAAACTCGTAATAATAATAATAGTAGTAGTAGTAGTAGTAGTAATCGTCGTCGTCGTCAGATGCCATCGCGCCAGGAAATTAGGGTGAAAAGATCGAGGGGGAAAAAGGAGGAATTTGCATTTACGTGCTGCATGCCCGAATACAAGCGTCTCGCCAATTTTCGTTGTGCCGAATCGATATCCACGGCTTTCACCTTGATTCAAACTCGCACCTGCGACTCTCCTTGCGAATTGTCGCACGAGAGAGTTCGTTAATTAACGAGAATTGTGTTAATCGATTTTGCTCGTCGAATCGTCGTCGTCCTCGTCGTCGTCGTTTTCTTCTTCTTCTTTTTTTTCTTTTTATTTTCTCTTTTCGTATATTCGTTTTCTCGTATGAACGACGACGTTCTTTTTGCCGTTCATTCGTGTTAACCGTTCTTTCAACATTTTTAAAGATGACCAAGGACGGATATTAGCGAATGGCAATTCTATGAATTCCGAGTAAAACCACGAAACAAGCGTGATTTATTTCTTAACGATCTTTACGCAACACGCAGTGGATACGTGTTGGTTAGGTATGTATAATATGCCAAACGTAACCGGCATGTTCCTCTTCGAAATCCTATCGTGTATATATATATATATATATATATATATATATATATCATTATGATGGATAATCGAGGCGAAAAAGGGAGTAACAATAGAAGGAAGACGTCGTTTATTCGTCTCTCGAATCCCACGGTTCTTCAAATTATTTTCTCTTTCGAAATCAACGAATGTATTCGCACGAAAGCGAACATCGCTATTCGATCCACACGCGTGTATATATATATATATATATATACATATATAATTTCTAAAGAATACGAACTTGATCATACCATATAGTTATCTCGTACCTAAGAGTTATTTTTCGTGATCGTTAAGAATCAAGGTTATTCAAAATTCGGAATACGTAATGAATTCAAGATTTTTCTTTCTAGCTTCTCTCATAATCATTGCATTGGATCGTACGAAAGGAATAAAACGTTTACCGAACGCACGCCTTTGGAGGAATGGAAATAAGAAAGAAAGGAGAGAAAGAGAGAGAGAGAGAGAGAGAGAGAGAGAGAGAGAGAGAGAAAAGAAAACAGAAAGCAGGGTATTCCCTTGCGCAATCCTCGGTTATTCGATCTTGAAGCGAGCGATGCGATCGTCGGTTCCTCGTGTAAACACCTGTACCGTTAATAATCGGGAATTTCTGGTCGTTATCGAACGTCGGTGTTCGGATACCGTCGGCTTATTTGCCATTATTGCGTTACACCACATCGTGGCCTACCGAGCAGCTACGTACCTACAGGTGTTGCTTTTAATTTCAAGGAGACTCGCGGCTATCGTTTACGCGGAAGGAAAAGGTGTTTAAGTCGTTTCGTCCGTATCCGCGTTGCATTCGATCGAACGATGTATCCGTAAGCTCACTTGAATTCTCTTTGGGATACTCATTTTGCTATTTCTCGGTTGTTTCTTCGTAGATTCCGATATGGAAAGGAATTTTCTACGGAGAAATTTTATTGGATATTTAAACGAAGCTATTCTTTTTACACGTATTTATCTAAGAATAGAAAGGGAAGGGAAAGAAAGGAAAGGGAAATTATTTGAATAGATTATTTATTGAAAGATTTTCTACCAAAAGGTATTAGATTTTCTTCTTATCTCCATTCGTAATCTTAGTTTCTATTTTTATAGTATCGTTATTTCTATCGAACGCCTGTCTGTTATTTAATGTTCGAGTAAAACGTTATACGGGACGGTTTACGGCTACTCATGTATTTCCGTTTTACACCTGACGTACTTGCTAACGTAAAAGGCAACTCATAATTCAAGCGATGCATTCGTGATACAGGAAATCTTTCGAGAAAAGAGATCTTTTATTGATAAACACGTTGTAATCGTTTACGGAAGAATTGGCAAACGTGCGAGCACGTTTCACGACGACGAGCGATAACAATAAATATATATCTTTAAAGAAAAACTTTAAAATATTACAAAATTCGGAATGAAATTAGCACGGTATGACTTTCGTTGAGAATCTCGACCGTGACATTACGAGCAAGCGTAACGCGATGAACAAATAATAATGAAACAAAAAAAAAAAAAAAAAAATCGGTAGCGGTTGGAGCAATCGAGTATCGCTCGATTAGCCGTAAATCCTTCCTGTAACATACGCGAACCGAACTATTTCGTTTTAATGGCCGAACGATATTGCTTTCATGAACGTCGGCCGGATGTGGGTCAGATGTCATGTGGGCGACCCCTATACACGCGAGGCCAACGGTAGTAACGCGACAGACGTACCACACCGCATAGCACGTTGCTCGAATCAAGTTGACCCAACTCCTCTCTCTCTCTCTCTCTCTCTCTCTCTCTCTCTGTGTTATGTGGATTACAACGCGCAAAGGCTGTTGCCGCTGTTGGCCGCAGGTGAAGCAGATACACCTGGCGCGCGAACAGACCATCTTAATTAATAAGAATCGCGTATCGTCTTGCTATCGGGCCCGATGCTCGGGCTTACGCGCGATTTCCGGCTCAGTCTTTTCGACCTTTTCGAAACGACTTTACGGTCCGACCGCATTGGTTACGCCTCGATGTCTTAATCGATATAAATCGATCGTACTGTTCCTTCCTTCCTTCCTTCTTCGATCATAGAGAGTAAATTCATCGGTTATTCCTGTCTCGATGAACGAGCAATGTTTTACGATTGTATAGGTATGAATAATTCTGATGATGTAACCTCCGACGATGATAATCGTTTTACTTTTACTACGAGCAAGTGTAACACTGTACGTATATATCTATCTATCTACGATTACGAGTCTGTAAAAATAACGTATCGGCGCCAGAACCTTATTATGCAAAGTCTTTCATTTTCTTTTTATTAGTACGATGCGAGTAGGCGTTGAAAAAGTCGAAGATACGAGGAATTAGATTTTTTTCCTCTTTTTTTTCTTCTTTTTCTTTTTTTTTTCTCTCTCTCTCTCTATTCTCTTTTCTTGTTTTTCTTTTTTTTCCGTGCGTGTGACTTTAATAATGATCTCATACGATCATCGTTCTTCGTCGTAAGTATTTTAGAAATTGTTGATAAATTAAAGTTAAAAAAAAGAGGGAAAAAAGATCGAATGAACAAAAGTTTGAGATACACGCGATTCATTACGAAGGCTCAAAGATGGAATTCGTTTCGTGGCTCGAGTGAAACTTTACGAGTCACGAAGACTCCTCATGGCCGTGGTCTCGAAATGAAAGCTAATCATATAATAAATAAACGAACGACCGTAGGAGTTGCATCGTTCGAGGAATTCCACGTTGGGATGATTCGATAATTTCTAAACGTGCTTCTACGTTATCTATTCCGAATAATTTCCAGTTTACGGTAATTACATTAAAATTTTTAAACAAAGCGACATTGTAAAAGGAAAGAAGAAGAAAAAAGAAAGAGAGAAAAAAAAAAAGAAAGAGAAAAAGAATTTGAGTTGAAGAAAAAAATTCATTATACGATTATTGTTGTAATTTTCTACGTTATATCAACGTTACTCGTCTAGATCTATTGGAATGAGACACCTTATAGAGAAAAGCCGTATAATTAGCCACGTCACGTTGAAGTTTATTACTCTTCGCATTCTAATCCGCCATTATTGTACTCGTCTCTTTGCTACCTTTCCTTCTTATGATACTCGCGATCGTGCATCGATTGTCCGACCTCGAGGTAGAAAAGGAAGAATACGAAGAAGATGAAGAGAGTATACCTTCCGGCGATCCCACGCTCCACGTACGTTACAAGTTCATCTCCGCCTCCTCTATCCAATTGCACCCGTACATAATGCACGAAGGATCGATATGCACGACCAAATCGAATCGACCTTAATACCATTCATTTCCATTTCTTTACTGATTCTCCTTTACATACATATGCAACACTAGCTATACATTTAACCTTCATAAAACAACAATCGAGAAAAAAAAGTATTCCGCAATTACAGTATCATTCTGTAATGTAAAATAAAAGAGAGATTGAAATAAAAAGAAAATATGCAATCTCTTGGGCTTCCCCCCCTTGCGTTAGTCCATCCGAATACGCGCATGTCGCGCCGGGTTGCATAGCAAAAGGTGCATTTTTTCCAACCCTCGATAAGTTCGACCATTTTATCGGATAAATTAAAAATTTTCCTTAGCTCGTAATTGATTCTTAAAATATAATAACAAAATTAGCTGTAACGAACAAACGAGGATTATGTAAAAGTTAATAATTAATCAATGTTTTCTGATAAAAAAATTCATTAATCAATTAAAAATCTTTAGGACAAATATAGTATTAAAAATTGTAGGAAGAACGAGTATTCTTTGAACATATTCTCTTCCTCCTCCTCCTCCTCTTTTTCTTCTTGTTCTTCTTCTTGGATCTTGCTCCTTCCTGAAAGCTGGCGCGATGACGGCGTGTGCCCGCGGGGGCGTTCGAGTCGTGGATCGCGTGCACGAGCTGTGCTTCTCTCTGCAGGTGGAGGAGACCTGGAAGGAAGAGCTGTTAGGGTCCTGAGACTTTACCACGACTCATTCTCTCCCTCCACCCCCCCCCCCTCTCTCTCTCTCTCCCTCTCTCTCTTTTCGAAAAAGCCCAAGGGGCAAGTCCTGATGGAAGAGTGCTGGCCAGCAACGCGGGTGTGCGACTTAAACGTGGGCGGATCTGGATGCGCCCCGGGTGTTTCTCACCCGCATACCTGCCCTTACGTACCTATTCTCCCTTTCGCTGCTTCTCGTTTTCCTTTTCTCCTTTCTCTCCTTGTTTCTCTCGAAGGAAGGCAATGGACCCTTCTCTCGCTTTACTAACGAGCACCAGATCTTCCTACGTATTAAAGAAATATTTATCGTTATACGAATTTATATCTCGAATATCTACATGAATTGCATTTCTCATTTTCTTTATTATCTTTACGAACGTCCCGTCGCATTTTACGATTCAATCGTGATTTAATTATTTTCAAAAGGAATAAACGTCGACGTTAGACGGACGTTACAAAAGCTGGAAATAATTATAATAGTCGTATTTACTCCTGGACCATTCTTCCATCGATCACAGAAATGTGTAAAAAGGAAGAAAGAGAAAAGAGGTACAAAGGTACGCCGTTTTTCGACACGAACGAAGAAGGGCTATCGGCGCATTCCCCGGAAATTACCGTCTAGAAAGAGGCTCCGTTTACATGCTCGTGTCTCGAAATCGAAATCGAAGAAGAAGAAGAAGAAGAAGAAGAAGAAGAAAAAGAAAACGATGAAGATGAAGAAGAAGAAAACGATGAAGATGAAGATGATGAAGAAGAAGAAGAAGAAGACGAGGACGAAGGAGAAGACAAGGACCCGTTCGGAAGCAAGAACGTTTCGTTCGTTGCCCGGAGGATGTTCCCATGAATCGGGGGCGGCTGCTATAAGTAAACTACTGCCGAGATATGCTGTTCGATGCGTTAGACCCTCCGACATTTTTCTTCGACCATTCTTTTCGCTCCTCCGCCATCAGCACCTTTCTCTTACTCGAGGATACTTTGAACATGGATGCGTGTCTTCTTCTTTTACTCTCAAACACGTTATTAGGAGAACCCTTTAATAAACCGTCGAGACTTCTTCTTCTTCTCCTTCTTCTTCTTCTCCTTCTTCTCCTTCTTCTCCTTTTCAACTCTAGTTTCCGACATTTTTTTGCTGATGGTCCACCATATTCTCTCGTCCGTCCTTCTCAATTCTCTTCTTCCCATTTCATTCTCATTTAAAAACACGATTCGTTTGAAATCGAGTTATGAGCGATATAATAAAAGCTACTTCGTAAGTCGTAGGCGATAATCACCGTCGAATTCACGTTTCAAAGCAAAGCTTGTCCGTCCTTTTCTTTTTTTTTTTTTTTTTTTTTTTCATGCTCGTTCACGTCGAGCCATCATTACATAGCCGTAATTTCCCGATGGCGACAACCGCCCGCAGAGTTAATTACACCTTACTCATTGCACAATGTCTGTATTCTTATTCCGCACTCGACGTTTTGCACCTTTATGTTCTCGAGATCGTAAAACATATTATAAATAGAAAAGCAAAAGAAAAGAGAAAGAGAAATAAATCGAGCTTAGTTTTGTCGTCGTTGTCGCGTCGGTACACACCGAGAAAATGGCGTATCGTGAAAAGTTTTGCGTTTTGTTGTTCGTACGTCGCGAACATTGTGCGATCAATTCGCGAACGTAAGAATCAGGAAGTAAGACGAATAAGGAGGTCGTTTGAATCCTCAGCTTCTGCGAATTTTCCTTTTTTTTTTTTTTCTTTTTCCTTCTTTTTACACGTCCATCCCATACCTCGACCTTTATGGTTTTCCATTTATGTCTCATGTTTCTTGCTCAAATAAAGCGCGTAAGCAGTACGACGATTCTCTTGTTTTTCATTTTGTATCTTTTTTCTTTCTTTTCTTTTTCTTTTTTCCTTTCTTTCTTTCTTTCTTTCTTTCTTTGAATGCACCAGCAACGAAAACTTTAGATCGTCTCGCGATATTATGAAAAAAGGGTAAAGAAAGACGAAAGAGAAATAATCTCATAAGATCGAATGGTAGCATGTAAAAATCAATAAAGAAAGAGAATGCAACGTTAGACGTCGGTTTCCACATTACCTCCGCTCTTTATCTCTTTTCACCTTCATTGTTTCATCCGCGAAAGAGGAGACTCTGCGTCTAACATTCTGTGAATTTACGTATTAGGTTAACATAAATGTAAGAAAGTTTATTCGTTACACGTCAATCCTCGCGTGAGATCCAAGGTAGAGTCTGATCGGATGAACAGGGAAACAGAATGTTTCTCGATTCATTGTCGATGATATACGTTTTTCGGGATGAGATAGGTTGGAACACCGGGTGCGTGTGGTATCGACGAAAAGCATTTCCGACAATCATCGAGCCTCGTAGCAGGCCTGGAAAGATAGCATCCGGATTATCATGCACGTGCATGTTGACAAAAGAAGTTTAGCTTGTAAAGCTGATTAAACCTTAGTTAATCACAAGGTAACAGGATAGTATGAGACCCGACGAAGCGTCAATAGCGTCGATAGCGTCGAGAGGTAACCGACGGACGTATTCCTTCTTCGCGTATCTGTTAGCCGGACGAAAGTTTCTTCGAGCGGGCGGTCCCGCGCGGCAAATTCGAGCCAACTCTTCCTCCTTTGACTTCCTGTTATCCGTGTAATCTCGACATAGCAACTGAATTCAGTACTGCAATCCAAGAATTCCAGGCATTCCTGTGATATCGTCTCCGATACCAAACAGGAGGATGAATGATTCCCTCTGGTCTTCCTTGTTTCTTCGCGCTCATCTTCCGCGTGTGTCTCATCTCTTTCCTTATTTTCTTTATTTTTCTTATTTCTTATTTCAACGAGGACGAATAATATACCATCATTGTTTTTCCCTTCGAGGAAATTTTCTTAATGCATATACTCGTGAAATCGTCCGTGTATTATTATGATATTACGTGACACATGTTAACATACGAATTTTATTGTATTTCTCTATGTAAATTTACGCATTTAGAAAATATATATATTTAACGAGACGCTCGTGGACTCTCGATCACGATGAAATAATTAAACGCGGATGTTATAAGAGAGTAGCAATCTAATTACGGCGGAGCGCGTCACTATTCGATAATATTTTTTTCACTTTTTTCTTTTCTTTCTTCTTTTCTATCATTCTCCTATTTCCATTGTTTAACAAAGCACTCTAGTGACTGCGTAAAAAAGAAAAAAAAAATCTATATATATATATATATATATATATATATATATATATATTTTGATAATAATATTGACAATTTTTAGGAACGAGTATAAAAATGAAAGCGATATATCTGTATCATAAATATGCGATAGAAACGGATGCAGATAGATGTAAATCGGATAGATTTAAAATATAAATCTGATGAATAATCATGAATAAATAAAACGATTAAGATGTTTATCTTAGAAAATTTAGAACGTTTCCCGATCGAAACGTTAAATGCTTTCGACGGACGGTCTGAGCGCCGCCGATAAGGAAGGAGTAGCTTCGCTCGTCTCCCGCAACAGAGTGGGGGAATAAGGAATAGTCTAACGTGACGCGGACGACGTGGAGGGGGAAGGTAGCAGAGTGGGAGAGAGTTACACGTGATCTCTAAGGCGCGCGCTATCAGTGTGTTGATGGCAGGCGAAGAAGTAGGAGGGAGGAGTAGGTCGATCGGTCGATCGGTCGATCGGTCGATCGGTCGGTCGGTCGGTCGGTCGGTCGGCTGGCCTAGCAGTCACCATTTAGCTTCTCGGATTTCTATTCTCCTGGCACATCGGTGGAGCGCCGCAGCGCCACGCGTCACGGCGAGCACCACCGCAACGCAGGGCGCCCCTACGCCGGACACCGCGACGCACTTGCGCCACGTCTTCTTCGTTCTTACCTCCTCTATCTTCTCCACCTCCTGTTCGTTCGTCCGCGGAAGGATAGACGTTAAACACGAGGAACACGAGAAACGAGGATGCACGAAGCGATTACGTAAAAGAGATCTGTGAATATATTTCAAATAGTAACGAAGAAACTTTATTGTTTACCATCTTTTAATTCATTTGTTATGATTAAACTATCCGAAGGTTTAAATTGATAATACCAGCGCCACTCCTTATTCGTTCTTCGAAATATTATCGTAGTTTCAGTCACCGGTCGATAAGGAATCATCCGATGGAATCGTACCTACATATTTACGTACGATAACAGACGTTACGGCCTTATCGACGCTCTCGTAACCTTCCATAAAATCCTATCTCTTGTTTATGAAAACATTTCCTTTTCTACTGGATAAACATTTTTATCGAACGATATTCGAATATCGAAAATTTCTCTTTTTATATTTATCATTACTTTGTACATATTTTTACATGGTAATGCGTCATACAATAAATCTTACGTTTCGTACAATATTACAATATTACTTAACAATGTTTTGAACTTTGTTTTGATACGTTGAAAGTCATAACGCGTTTCACCGTCTATGATAGACAATATATTGAATATATGTACAAGGGTATTTTTTGTTTATTTTTCTATTAGCTGCGACGTGCTTACTCCTGATAAATAAGTTAGTCGATGAAGTGAAATTCGTTGGAAATGTATCATTTTTCTATGATCTATAACGATATTACGAAAGTGTTTTATTGTTCAACGGTTCTCTGTTTTCTGCGTCAACGTCATTTTCTAGATTTCTCATTTTTTTACCGAAACTATTAACCTCCGGATAATTCCACTTTTGTAATTTTCCTGTGCCAAGGAATGCGAAAGCTAAAGCACCCGTACAGTAAGTTATCGCTAGGATCCAAAAGATTATCCTCCAACTTTCATACGTTTGATTTTGATAGGTAATCGAACCAACCATGAAGCTACTCAAAAAGCCACCGAACGAGCTAATCGTATTGGCAATGCCAAATATCGTTCCGGAAAAATTGGGTGCAATGTCAAGGCCGTTTCCAAGATAGCCCGCTGTAACTCCACCGTTTATCGTCAAAGCAACGGTAAAAATTGCCACGGACATCGTAGGATCGCGACCAAGGTACGCTTGAACGATCATAAGTAATCCCGGACTCATCACCGCTGAAACATTATTTCATAATATTATTAAACGCTGACAATATCTATCCATCTATCTATATATATATATATATATATATATATATATATAATGTGTCAATATCGAATACATACCGAAAGTCGTAAAAATTTTTCGAATAGCAGTAACCGAAAGTTTGTTCGTACGACGAAGATAATCGGCCAACGTTGAAGTCATCAAAGCAAAAATGTATTTTCCAAGATAAGGCAACGAAGATAACATCCCGTTCTATACAAAATATTAAAACGATAGAAACGTTTAAAAGTATTATTCGTTATATGCAAATAAATTTCATTTTATTCGTATTCGTCGATTTGACTTACCTCTTTGATGTTAAAATTGAGTATATATTTCATATAGGTAGGTAATTGATTAACAACCGTGAAGTATCCAAATACACTACACCCGTGTGTTATCAAGATTGCCCAAACCGGAAGCGAAGTGAAAATTGATTTCCACGGTACTGGAAAATGCTAATCGTACAAGGTGAAGTCTAGATAAAAGCGTTATAAAAATGCAGTCTTATTTATCGTCTTTAAAGAAAAAAAAAAAAAGAAAAAAAAAATAAAGAGCCTGTATCGTGCCTGACGTTAGATGTAAAATTACTCGAACGATCGATTGTAAACAAGCACGATTAAGAGAAGGAAGCTCTTTTAATTTCATCAGGATGGACCGAATTGATTTGATTAAATACGCAAAGATCTATTTCCTTTTCTTTTTTTCTTTTCTTTTTTTCTATCTCTTTCTCTCTTTCTTTATTATACCTTGGTGGACGAGGTAGTTCCTATGGATTCCTCGATGTAGTTTCGTTCCTCGGCGGAGATGCGTGGGTGTTGCGAGGGTGAATCATAGACGAAATAGAACCACGCTATGCTCCACGTCAATCCGACTATTCCCGTTACGTAGAAGACAGATTCCCATCCGAGAGAGGCAATGAGAAAACCGCAAATTGGCAACGTGATCGCCGCACCCAATGAGGATGCTACAGGAAATAAATTGAATTATTTCGTTTTTCCTTACTTCTTTTTTTTATCTTTTTTCTTTTTTTTTCCACTTCTCTCAGCATTGATATAAACATAAAATGTAATTTACCCATCATATTGGAAACGAATTTGCTACGGTCGGTCAGTGGAATCCATCGAGCAGTCATCGGTTGAATAGCAGGCCACGTGGCACCCTTAATTATAAAATCAAACGATTAAATATATGCATATATATATATATATATATATATATATATGTGTGTGTGTGTGTGTGTATATATCGTGGTTGTAGAAAGGAAACATTGAAAACAGTATCTACTAGCATAAAACCAAGAGCAATTCGAAGAACAGCGACTGCGACGTATCCGAATTTGGCGAAAAGTGGCGTGAAAAGAGTGATACCGCTGGACACCAACATGCTATAGCCAAAGACTCTTTTGGTTCCAACAATTTCAGCCAATCTACCTCCAGGTATTTCCGTGCAGATGTAACCCCAATAGAAACTTCCGAGAATTAGATTGACCTCATATTCGTTCCATGGATACCTGGTTTGCTCCAACTCCTCCTACGAAAGGAATCGATCGATCGTTGGAGTTTTCTTTCTTTTTTTTTTTCTTTTTTTTCTTTTTTTTCGTCCACTTGTACACTCCCAGATTTCTTTCTTTGAAAATAGAAAAATATCTCATAGGAAAAGAAATAGAGAAAATAACGTACATATCGAGTTGTCAACGTCGAAGTAAAAGTCGATTCGTTCATTCTCGAAACATTCCCAGTTAGCATTGTCGTCTTAGGAGCTTCAATCGTCAAACTACTATTATCAACTGGAATGATTTCGTGGGAATTGTTGGAATGTGAATACTTATTAGTAGACGTCTTCACCATCGATACGATGGCAATCGTCAGATTAACACGCAGCATATAGTTCAACATGAAACCGAGTATCACCATAATGTTTAACACCTGCAGGCAACTTAGTCGATCTGAAAATCCGTCAATTAGCTGGTTGTTATTAATGATCAGAGAAAAATATTTCTTGGAATTAAACGACTTTACCGGATGATAAATATTCAAAGAATTCGTATGTAACAAATTTGTACGTACAGAGATATCTTTATGGATTTCTTCGAGATGTTTGAATATTTCATTTAATGGCTGTCTGATTAAAACGCGATCGTTTTGATCGTTTAAATATGTGGAACCATTTAGAAATTTGAAAGAGTCGGACCCTTTATTCTTTGAAACTCGCACGAACTTTATGTCTCAATGAATATTTCTACCTAATAATTAAGCCATCGAAGTTTATGTCTCGCATTTCTTAATTATTTAATAAGATAATATTGATATCAAATTATAATCGAATAAAAAAAAATTAAATCGATTAGAAAAACATCAATTTATATGTTTCGTTCGATCAATAACATTTAATATTTAGATATTGAAATATAATTAAATATACACGTTGGAATATTTATTTTAATAAGAATAGAATAAAAATAGGAAAAAGCTTTTCGATTGATTCATTTTCTAGAAAAACAGGTTACATTGAGATTACGTATACGAGATTATAATATGACTGAAGAGGATAGGAAATCATTGATAATCGATGACAAACGTTTGTTTGCATGGATCAAAGTCTTCAAGCAATTTTTATGTAACGTAATCGTGTCTACACATTACGCATATTTTATGCATATATATATCTTCATCAGCAATTGTATTTTCATTTTTGTTCGTGGCCGTGAACGAGCAATAGAACTTTTCTTTGTAAAACGAGAACGAAAGCAACTTCATTTCGTGACCTTTTCATCTTTTCGCGTTGAACTTTGAACTCTATCTCTCTCTCGCTCTCTCGCTCTCTCTCTCTCTCTCTCTCTCTCTCTCTCTCTCTCTCTCTCTCTCTCTCTCTCTCTCTTTCCGGAGAAACTGATCTTTCGAAACCGAAAAAAGGATGAATCGAAACGTTCGATGTGGAATTTAGAAACGTAAGTAGTTAAAATAAATCTTAACAGATCGTAGGGAAAGTTATTTTTCTAATTTCTATCGTAGTTTGGGTATGACTTTTTAATCTTTAATCATATAAAAACGGAAGATCTCTTTCTTTAAATGTTCGTATAAAATGTATATATAATAGAAATTCTAAAGATCTTCATTTATATAAAAATATTAATTCATCGTATCGAAAGATGATAGGTAAATGATTGTTATCAAATAGATATTACGCAAACGATCGACGTAATACTACAATTTGTTTCTTTGCTTACGGATACAATTTAGAGGATTCATCGATCGTGAGAGATCATTATCGAGTAGCGATTTACGTTGTTAGAACGTAACGGATTAAAAGAGGATTAGAAGGTGATTAGAAGAAGATATCAGATTCTCTCTAGAATTCAATTAGAATCATTGTTTAAATCTTATCGATACTTTAGTAACGTTCGTTTGATGAGTCATGAGAAGTAGAAGAAAAAGCTGGATCAACAAAATACGATACGAGTTCTCTTTATCTACATTACGTCTATTAAGTGTATTAGACATTGAATAACAAGAGGAGGAGACGGAGGAGGAGGAGAAGAAGAGGGTAGGCCGGATGTCCATGAACGTTAAACGAACTTATCAACGTGCCTATTTCGTTCTCATTTCGCGTGTTATAGCAAGGGAATCTATTACATATACATGCCCATGTACATTTATATATATATATATATATATCCCTCGTGCGATGATACAGTTAAGAGCGTACAATATTAGATTTAGCTATGATTCTAAGCTTCACCCTTTTCTCTTAACAAATCGCTCATTATCTAGATGCAAAGATGTACTCTTCTTCTGTTTTCGCTTTTTTTATTCTCTTTATTTACCTGTTCTTTTTTCTTTCTGTTTACGTACAACTATTAATATAAATATTTTCACGATGTATAAAAATGTTATATTTTCGATTGAATTTTGATATTATTTAGGAATATATATGGGCGACAAGATAATTATACAACATATTAAAGCAATTAAGATATGTAATATTCTCTTTTTTTCTTTTGTCTTATAATTTGTAAATTCATTATTATCCATATTTTTTTTTTCTAATATTTTTCCTTGTGAGATAATATTTTATTTAGCCTTGTGTTTATAATATGACGAAAAAGAATGAGAACAAAGCTTAAAAGAAAAAGAAAATGAAAATTGCATGATTCAGAGATGAACGAGATATAGTAAAACTGAATACCTATGCAACAAGAACTTCACCTAGAACTTGGACTCCTTCGTATTTTCCAACATCTATTTGCCTTTTCTTCGTTGTTGATATAAAAATATAAAAAGAAAATAACCGAAATAGAAACTGACGTCAGAGTTTTGAAAACGAAAATGTCAGCGTATAAACTAATACGTGCAGATCCCGTCGTCTAATGTCAGAGATGCATTAATTCGGGTCGAGCTATTAAAGATCGCGATAATCTCTTTTTATCTAACGTTCGAGCAACTCGAATGCGTAGAACTATGCCTTCTATTTTCTTTCTCTTTTTCTTCTTCTTCTTCTTCTTCTTCATTCTCCTCCTCATGTTCTCGCGCTCCATTATTCATCATGATTGTCGGCATTGTACATCTGCCTTCCGTATAATATAATATTTTTCTTTCAACGAGATATTTTGTAAAATTCCACTTGTGAACAAGAGTTCGATGAACCACGTTAGAATTTCGAATGGAAAATTCATGATCGATACATTTTCTTAGTTAACTTTGAGACAGAAAGTATATGTAAAAATATAAAATCGACCTAACTTTTGTTACGTTAAAAGCGATAAAATAAATTCCCGATTATATTAGAACTTGACAGTATTTTTTAAGTGCCACGGGCACTATAATACTTTTCGTCTTGTACTTATAATGATTACGAAGTCAGACACGTCAATAAAGTACAGACTTGACAATACTGTCATTATATTTTATAATTAATTATCGTTTACATTTCAAGTAGGTACAACGAATAATGCAAAATAAAAAGATAAGAATAAGAAAGAAAAAGAAAGAAAAAAAGAAAAATGGAAAAAGAAATATAATTTATCACTTACTCGTAACATTACGATCGCAAGCCATCGTGTCCCCTTTTTCTTTATGCGTTGTCACAGTGTAATCTCTAAAACAATATCGCTGTTGAATATTTCACGAAATCACCGTTGAATATTTCACGAATAAATTGAAATCCTTGTAAATAGAGAAATATTCCAGTGGGGGAGAGGGGACAGAATCAGTGGGTGGAAAAAAAGTGGAATAATTTTTCTAATGGACCCAAAATCCTCGTTAACGAATTCTTGGCTATATTACGAGCTTATGTCTCTTTGTATGGTAGTCACTTTGATAAGATGTAGAAAAGCAAAAGACGAAGGAGAAGAAGAAGAAGAAAAAGAAAGAAAAGAAAAAAGGAAAAAAAAAAAGAGAAAGAAATGGATTTGGATCCAAAGAAAAGGAGGCTGATCCACACGAAAACTTCGTGAGAATCACTGGCACAGTGAATTGGTTTGCTCTACTCGCTTGGTCGTCACTGTTTGCCAAAAGTTCTTTTTCTACGTCTGAGATCGACCAAATCCTCTCTCTCTCTCTCTCTCTCTCTCCCTTCTTCTTTCTCTCTCTCCGCCCCCCTCGCTCTCTCTCTCTCTCTCTCTCTCTGTTAGACAAAGGCGTCGCACATAGACGTATGCAAGAAAGAACGAACTCTCTCTTTCGAAAAGGAGAAGCTCAGGCCGTAACAGCTCGTTGCCGTTTGCCGGCGTTAGGTTGCGACCGATACGATTTCGTAAAGTCTTTCCCTCTTTTTCACCTCCACCTCCTCCTCCTCCTCCTCCTCCTCCTCCTCCTCCTCTTTTCTCGTTCCATCCTTTTTCTTTTTCCTTCCCTTATTATTCCTCTTCGTCATCGTCGACGTTGCGTTGCATCGTTTATGTCGTAACAAAGTGTATACATACTATGAAATGGAGAGGGGCACGACTCTGGCGTCATCACTAGATAGCTTTTATTTACTTCTATCATATTGGATGTATTATATACATAGATACATGCATTTACATAGATACGCTTAGGAAAGCATCAGTTATATTCAAACTCTCTTGTCATTGGAGTCCACGGGCAAAAAGTTTCATTCGATTTATCATCGTTATTTTTGTATCTAATAGTTTTAGTTATTTATTTTTATTTTCTTTCGGTTTTTTCTTTTTTCTTTTTTTTTTCTGCTTTTTTTTTTTTTTTTTTTACGATCAATTCGTCCAAACGTAATAGCAAGGAAAGAAAATTATAACGTATTAAAGAAATAGAAACGGTAAATTATCGTATAAGAATATCTCTATCTCTTTGTTTTTTATCTAGGACGATTACGAAGAATTTTTTTTTTTTGTTTGCTCCTTGATACTGGCAACTGAGAGAGAAGAAGGAAAAAAAAGGGACAGAAAAGTTATCCAACGACAAGCACGTTAGTAAGTTTTATTCATAGAGAAGAGAAAGTTACGAGGACGTTTAAATAAATTTTAAATCATATTTTTTCTTTTTTTTTTTTCTTTTTGTTATACCGAAAAGACGGCAAAAGTTATAGATATATTTTTTCATTTTTCAAAAAGCGATTTTTTCATTTTCTAAGCATCGTTTCATTTAGTCTCACGCACTATTTTATTTATCCATGACTTTTCTTTTCGTATCTTGTTTTTTTTCTATTTTCCTTGTTTCTATACAATATTATAATATTATACTAATAATAATTATCTTAATAATAATAATGATCGTTTTAGAAAGATATTCTTTAAAATTCGTTAAAACGATGCTCGAATAAGAAAGAGCCTTGAGATTAAAGATTAGAACATTCAGATATAAATAATTCGAATATAAATCACTTGAGATTAATTCAACGATATAATTGTATTATTCTCACTCGAGAATTAATAAAGAAAAAAATTAATGAGAACCACTAACTTCACCTTAAGATTATTGCAAGTTTTCTTTCAAGCAGAAAAAAAAAATTTATCTTTCGAATAATTATTATTCTTAAACTTTTTATCGATCTCTGTCAATAAAATATACTTATCGACGAGGATTATTTATTCGAGAAATGATAAAACCGAGTTCGTTACGACCCTTCATTATCGACCGATCGACGTTATCGACGTTTCGATTATCGACCGATCGACGTTATCGACGTTTTGATTATCGACGACCGATGAACATTTTTTTAACAGATGCTCTTTAAAGAGAAACACGTATCGATCTTTCGATACCTTTTGTTAAAGCTCGTAAGCGTTGTTTTTTTTCTTTTCTTCTTCTTTTTTTTTTTTTTTTTTTCAGCGGATGAATGTTTAATAGAAAAGATACTTCATTACTTAGAGATAACTTTTCTCTTCAAAGTTATTATTAAAAAGTTACTTAAAATCTTTAAATAGCCATATACATAATATATTATAGCACGTAGAATTACTTCTTGTTTCCTACTTTTTTCTTTTAATTATGAGAAATAAAAAATGTTTCGATGAGAGAGTTCTTCCTTTAGAAAATGATTTTTAATCGATCGTAAATAAAATGATGATGGTTATTAGCAACGACCTTTCGAATTCAAGTGAATTTTAATTGAATTTCAAACATTTATTCGTTTCTATTAATTAATCTTTTCTATCAGATTTTCAAATCCCCGAAAGGACAAAAGAATCGTCGGATTTACAAAAGATTAAAACGACGACCTTCGGAGTTTTCATTATTCTTTTCATACTTTTGTTTCAATGAATGATAAAGAAAAAATACCGTAAGCGACTTTATACTATTCATCGAGTTCAAAATATTTTCATTTTTTTCTTTTTCCTTTTTTTTCTCTCTCTCTCTCTTTTTGCAGAATTGTAATAACGCGCGATTTGTTTGATATATCTCTTTGTTTTTATTTTCAAAAATTTAAAAGCCAGAGAAGGAATATCCTTCGAGCTTTAGGCGTAACTTTATGATTAAAACTTTATGATTATAACGTGACGTAGACGACAGAAACTCAGATATCCGTTTTATTCTCTTTATCTAGACTTAATGTCTCATCTCCTTTAAATTATTGAGAAATCTTTCGTAGTAGGGTTGAAACGATGACTTGAAAAATACGCGGATATCGTAGACAGGATGAAAAAGAATGATAGAGTTAAATGGCCAAGGAAAATTGTTCGTATTCTTTTACGTTTTAAAAGAGAAAAAGTATTATAAACGTTTTCCTTTTCTCTACTATGTAAGACAAAAACGAAATCTGATTAAATCTAAATAATTAACCCTCTTGTTTTGGTTTCTTCTAATCACATTGATATTCTTTAAGCGGAAAATATATTTTCTCTCTTTTATCATGGGCTATTGCTTTTCAATTCAATATGCTATCGTTTTAATTCATTAGAAATAGCAATTTATTCAAAGGAAAAATAAACCAATATTATTGGAGAAACTGGAAAACTGCAATGCAAACGTAAGCATAGAGATTGCAATTAGACGAAGATCAAATTGGAACAAAGAGACCTATTAACAACTATCGTCGTTCGTAATCAAGAGACCTACGTCGTGCAATAATGATTTCATGGAAACTGGAACGTTTGCCTATACGACGCCCGAAACGTTTCAATACTTTCCTTACCTCAAAGCGAATCTACACTCCTATTTATTTTAACCCAAAATATATTCATTTCATTTATGTAATCTAACCATTCTCCGTGAAATATATAAGAAATGAGATTTAAAAAATCATTATCGAATTTGTTAGCTTTTGCGAACATGTTGCCTATCGTAAGGAGCCTGAAAAGTTATCGACAAAATATCATTTTCGAACGACATTATCGATACAGTACAGAGAGTTGCCAATTTTCAGGCGAACAAGGTAATAAGCCATTTGAGTGCTCCACGTCGTCGTGAAATTATTCATCGTGCTATGTCTTCTAACATAAATGAGATTCTTCAGTTTCGATTGAAATTTAGAAGACCCATTGCTCTTTCGATAGAAGAAAATTATTGGAGTAAAAGTCCAAGGAAAAAAATCATTAATAATTTTTCAAGTCTTATAGATCTTTTTCCTTTAAGACCTTAAAGATAAACGAGATCTCACTTGAATGATATACGAAAAATTCATAGGAAATATTCGATACGTTTCAAAGAAACTTTCAAAGGAATTACCTCACAAAGTAAATGTAAGAACGTTGAAATGAGAAACTTTGTACTACACGAAAGTACGAATTGTCATTTTGTCAAAGCGTCGCTATGTGAATCCAAATTTTCTTCTCTTCTCGTAAGAATCCTTTTGGTTGGCGAGGATAGGTCAGCGGGATTTATAAAAAACAGAAGGTAAAAATTCAACGTATGTGTGTACATTTAATGAATCACCAAACATAATGAAATACGAGTAGATCTTAATTTTTTGTTTTTTTTTTTTTTTCTTTTTTAAGCAACTTTTCGTACTTTGAGATAACTTTGATTATTCGTAAAAACATACTATCTCAAGGATACCATTTTACTTACTTCCAATTTACACCGTAAAAAAAAAACGATCATCTTAGTAATGTATAACTTCAATATGAAAGCACGACGATGGTTGCTTTATATCTTCACTGTATTAAGAGCAATTGCATCGTATCAATGCCATAAGACGATTATCGACTTTACGTTCGTATATCGAATTACTTTCTCTATGAAAAGATTCCTTAGAGATTTATGATTATATCAAATATCATCTTACCTTCCGAGTTCCGCATCGATGCCGGAGAGATTATTCTTAAATCTTGAAGTTTGTATCAACCGTATAATAACTTATTCCCTTTTTTTCCTATTTACCTCTCTCGATTAATTCTTTACGATATAATATTCGACGAAGAATGACGATATCATATTGTTATGTTCTAAAGTGAAATAAAATAATTTGTTTTTTTCGAAACTTTGAAAAAATACTTTAGCGAATCGAAAAAATTTCTTGTAGTATAATTTACAATTGTAACGAATATTCTCTCTATATAAACGAAACATTTTATTCTAGTTGTTCATGAATAATACGTAGGATTATTCCCAAGCGTGTTCGACACTGACGTAAATTCTCTTTTCTGTGTTATATACATGAGTATACGAGATATATCGAACATCGTGTTGTGTATCGGCAATCTCGAATCTGGCCCAGATAAGTAATTGCGATGCTTCACATTATATAACGAAAAGGAAAAGATGCGACAACCGGTTGTCGGACCTGTGGACGCGCATTTCTCTACTCCATCGCAAGTAGGATTCCTCTCGCTTACTCTCATACGACACATTAGGGATTACATTACGTAGCATATTCGAACGCGAACTCGAATTACCCCTCAAAGGGTGTCAAGGATCGTGCTCAAAGATAGATAGCTCTCTGCAAATTGCACTTTCGTTACTGTAAAATCGATTTTCTTCCTTTCATTCACCATTTAATTCTCTTTCGTTTTTTCTCCCTTTTCCAAACATCGAGACGAATGGATAGTCAAAGATCACTGTCCTGAAAAAATCTTTCTCTTTCTTTTTTCCTCTATCTACTAACTATGAAAAAATTTATAATAATATCAACAATAAAAGGAATCGATTTCAATTCGGTTTAACAAGATCGTCCTGTTTTTAGAAAAAAAAAAAAAAAAAAAGAAAAAAAAAATGGCGTTTTTGTCTTTCTTTTTTTTTCTTTTGTTTTGTCTTTTTTTCGTTTTTTTCTTTTGTTTTGTCTTTTTTTCGTTTTTTTTCTTTTTTTTTCTTTTTTGGTCCCTTTCATCTCTACGATAGAGAGAAATATCCGTGGAAAACAGTACGTGTCAAGGAGATTCTCAAGTTGGTAGTCGATACTCTTATGGAAAATTATTCCTCGCAAATCGTTCTAATCTTTGTCCAAACGTCTGATAGATGTTTTACATCGTGTTTTCTTACCATTATTATTTAATACTTGATAAAATACGAACAAATTTTATTTCTTTTCTGAAGAAAAACAATATGTCCAAGTTTGTTTTCAAAAGTACATGTTCGAATACGTATTAGTAAATTTTATTTTTATCCGAAAGAATGACTCATAAATATTTAAAAGTAATAAGAAGATTCGCTTTCACAATTTGTAATAATTAAACATTGTCAGTTGCGTGTCGTCTATACATTATAGCTTATATAGATAGCTTGTATATTTATATACATATATAGCTTGGAAAGATCCTCGAATAAAATTATCATCATAGTCGGTGAATATTCCTTATCTATAACTATTGTTCTTTTGACAATGAACCAACCCTCGCAAGTGCGTCATCTACGTTCGTATTTCCATAGACAAATACATTGAGCAATAGTTCAACTTGATAGTATTTAAAGGCGACGGGGAGACTTTTTGTTCTTACGTGACATTAATATTACTCATCCTTTATTTTACGATAGGCTTGCTTTCATGCCCTTTAAAACGACTCGATATTTATCAACGGTCAGTTTCGTACGATTGATTAAAAAGACACATTAAAAGAGACACATTACGACGGCTCGGAATATTTGCAGCAGGTGCAGATGATTCAAGTATTGCCAAGAGAGACGAGAGAGAAAAAAAGCTTGAATGTTTCGATCGTTACGATCGTATTCAGATAATGGATTTACAAGTTGTTTCAATGAATTTCGACTAATGAGATAGATAGACGGAGAAAGAGAGAGACGAAAGATTATTTTACAAGACTATAATCGATAAAGTTGTTTTAGACTTCGTTAAGAAAATAATCAATTAAGATACCGGATTGAAATGTTATTTCGAAAGTAAACTTCCTAGGACTGCATCACAGTCAGTCTATTCTTACCTGCAAGAACTTTTAACGAGTAGTTTATTTATAGTATCATCGACTTCCTATAATTCATATCAAATTCAATTAGAATTGATCTTCGAGTTTTATTCTTACTTAAGAGGGTAATTGTTCTGATAATTGATATCCACATAAAGACTTTGTCTTCATTCTGTATCAACCAATTAAGTATTATTTCAAGAATTTTCGATTGCAAAGAAAATGGAAAATAGGAAAAATGATATTGCCTTGTTGTTACCGTATAAAAAAAAAAAAAAAAAAAAAAAAAGAGAGAGAGAGATGAAACCATGAGCCAATCAAAATTCGTAACAGCTTTGGCAACGAAACTAGTTACGGTAGAAAATTGAGCTCAAATTCTCAAACGAAAAGGAATTCAACGAAGGTAATATTAAACTTTACTTTTCGTTCCGCGAGTGTAAACTTTCGTCTTTCACGTTCTAGGTTGACTTTAGAAGCGTAATTCTACACCTACGAAGGCCTTTGTCATGTTATTTTAAAGCTTTAAGGATCAACAAAATATCCCGCAGATCGATAAAAACGACGATAAAATGAAAGTGAGAAATTAAAGGGATCGAATGGAGATAAGAAAAAAACGGGAAGAGTAAATTATCTATAAAATCAAAACCTTAGTAAAGCAATTAAAATGCGAACTTGATTGTTACCAATCAAATTTATCATTAAAATAGTAACAACTAATTATTTTATTTATTTACTCATTTATTGATTATTTTTCTTTTCGTTTACACGTAATCAACGAATTAAAATATTTTCTTGAAATTTTAATATTATTCTCATTTAAATGGACTCTCATTCTTGTTTTGTTCGAACTTTTCAATTATTTTTTGTCATTAAGGAAGTACACATTCCAATAAGAAAAACTTTTAAAGCCTTTGACAAATATTTCAAAGTTTTTAATATCGGAAACATACTTTTCTTCAACGAAAAGAAAAGTATCGCATTCTATAAAGTTTAAAAGTTATAAAAATCACATCGCGTTCGACTTCTTTATTGTTGAATTTTTACGCCCATTGAATTCGAAGAAGCTCGGTAGAATTTTTTAAATTCTATTCTAAAATCCTAATCCTATTATTATTACAAAATGTAGCAAACATTGTAGAATTGATCTCCGTACACATTATTATAAATCGATATTTTTGTAACTTATCAGTGGCAATACGTAATGATTCATTGTCTTCTTTTTTTCCTTTTTTTTTTTTTTTTTTTTTTTTCGTAAGAACGATCGAAGTAAAGAACTCGTGATCCTTTGCAATTATATTTTTATCAAGATTGGAACGATCTATTTTCATAATCGTGTTGGCATAATCATGCCGGAATCTTCCTATCGCTTCCGCCACAAATCATTAACATAAAAACGACCACTCGTTTCTCACCGTTTCTACGATGATTCGCGAATAAAGAAAAAGTGCGAAATACAAAAACTACCATTAACGTCGGATCAATTTTTATAAGAGAAGAGTAAAACGGAAGAAAGGAAATGGAATTAATAAGAAAAAAAATTAAATAAAAAGAGAAAAAATACAATAACTTATATTGAAATATTGTATTTATCATTAACGCTATCATTTGATCTCGATCGAAGGCAAAGAACAAGAACAAAATTTCGTTCGACCGGAAATAACATATATATTATATATGTACATAGATGTATATATATATATATATATCTATGATGTGTAAAGAATATCGATCTTGGTACTCGCGTTATCGTATTTCATTACGGGATAAAAAGTGGAGTGCTCGCGTTTGATTGACTTCTCGTAAAAATCCATTTAATGTTTCCGACAATAGCGAGCTTTGCAAAGAGAGCAAAAAGTCGATATCTACTAACGGACAAAAGTAAAAAAGATTCAATATTCTAATACGAAAAGTTTGGATCCATTCTCTTTACTTTGTCATCCTCTCTCTTTTTTTTTTTTTTTTTTTGTTTGTCCGACAGAATTTTAAAGTACAGCGACTTTTAATACTTTTGCTACGGTATAATATATATTTATTATAAATATGTATTTAGCCGAAACAATTAATAAACGTGGATGCAGGTCTATATGCCTGTGGTCTAATTCGTATCACGTATTTTCGGACAATTTCATCATTCATGAGAAATCGGATGAGCGATTCCGCTCGTAAATAATTGCTCTCGCATACGTCGACTATACTATTATATATTATCGTAAACATCTATGTCAAAAGGATAAATATATTTTATTGACTCTTCTCCAAAATAATTCCTCTATTGGTTTATTTGTTCGATTCATTTTTTTTTTGCATTTCTATGAAAGAAACGACAACGTATAAAAGAATGGTCGTGAGATTCGTGACTTTTTAACGACCAGAGCTTTTAATAAATTGGAATATTACTTTGTAATCGGTGCCTTTCAAGAGTCATTCGTCAAAGCGTCCAAACGTCGTTCTTTTCCACGGGAAAAAGAGAAAAAAGTTAATTGGTAGCGGCTAGTGAATAATAATAATAGGCCATTCTCGAACAAGGATCTCTTGTGGGAAAGCGATTAATCGATTTTCATTTTCACACGCGATATTGCAAAATATGAAATATTGAAAAATATGTGCTATATAATAGTCCTTCGCGGTTTTTAAGAATAATACAAAAAGTATTTATTCATGATTATTAATTATCATTCTTTCCGAATAGCAAAGTACACGCGACTATGTCGGATCCGTTATATTAATATCTTTTGAGAAGACCCATAAAGCATAATCTCTTTGAAACTTTAATAAAGGAGAACATTATATAACCTCGAATCAATTTTATATGATCTTTTGAAGTTTTATTAGAAAAACGATCACAAAAGCGAAGATATTTGCATGTGACTAATCCATATTTGATACTCGTGATCAGGTTTTCGAAATTTGCAAATTTACATCTTTATTACAAGACCGAACCATAACCATTTAATCGAAAACGAAAATCGGATTAAATGGCCGTTTTCATTGAAGAACCGATCTAAGAATCAATATGATTAAACTCTCTGTCTTGTTTTCTTAATAGTAAAAAACGATAAAAACGACTTTTACGTATAATATTTATCTTTCTTATTGAAATGATCGATTCAACTTTCTTCTTCGCGTTAAATCGAAGATACAGAATATTTTTGTTTTTTTCCTCTTTTTTCTCTCTCTTTTTTTCTTTTTTTCTTTTTCTTTTCTTTTCTTTTCTTTTTTTCTTTTAGAGAAATTTTAACTGAAACGAAAGACCAATGAAATTTCTCCGTATTAACATTGATATTTCTCAAATTTAAATCTCGATAAGACGAGTTCGTTAAATCCAGGTGCACTTCTCTTCTGACACAAATCGAATCATCTCGTGTACTTTGCAAATGCGAATAAAAAATAATCGAGTAGATAATTAATAAGTAAGGGAATTTCGCAAATACAACGGGAAGATTTATACCCCCATTACGAATCAATGCGTTCGAATAGCCATCATTACTTTCTCTTCGCTAGCCTTATTCTTCATCGTCGTTCTTTTTCAGTATCGAAACGCAGAAAGTCAAACTCAAGGATAACTCGCTTCGGTAACGCTCGTTACATCCTGTAACACGTGAGTACATGGCCCACCTTATGAACAGGAGTAAAAGATGCTCGGTTATTCGTTTTTACGAGCTGTCGAATACGTTTGTAAAGATTTCTTCGATCATAAGCATTTCTTTCGTACGGCCTTTACAATACTCCTTCGCTATTTCAAGCAAGTTTTTACGATCGCCTCATCTCGACATTTCATACTAGGCGGATATATTAATTGAAATAGCAAAATCCATTGAATCTTTACTTTTATTATATTTCTTCGGAGTATTTACTTTCGTCATTCTTCTACGTAATTATGAATTTAATTACAAGAATGTCCTACTTCGCTACGAACAAGATGCCTTAGAGAAAAACGAGGGGGTAGTTTTTACCATCGTTCGCGAAAGAATAATAAATTCTTGAAAATAATATTATCTAACGATAATTATGCGTTCAAGGAATAATCAAAAAAAGAGGAATAATGTTTGAACGAATTAAAAATACGCTAATTACAATTTTCGGTGAAATATCAATCGGTAAAACGATTTTCATGTAAACTGTGTGAATATTCCGAGGAATGACCCTACCGATATCGCGACTAATTTTGCCAAAGGGTTCACCGGCCGGTCAAGACGAATAAGAGGATGTGGAAGGACGAAAGAAAGGAAGGAGAAAGAAAAAAAAGAAAAGGAATTAGGGGGAGAGAAGAACCACGAGAGGGCCTACCTTCTTTCTTGTAGCTGTTGGCGAATGTTAAGATGAAAAAAGAAAAAAGAAAAGAAAGAAATGAAGGATCCCGATGTTTTCCTGGTCCAAACTGGTTTGGCTGCGATATATCCTTATGCGAGACGAATCGGAGAGCTGCGACGAAGTCACGTAAGGATTTAGCATTTGGCCACCGTATGTTTTTCTTAAAACCGAATCTTTTCTCCAACTCGAAGGGAATAATAGATAAATAAAGAATGGAATCCATTTTAAGCTTCGTTTAATCATCGCCGTTGTGAAATTAACGTATCAAATGATATTTCGTATAATTGACAAAATTATAGAAAATTACAAATCGATTGCAAATACTTTTCCAATATTTCCGATCGATTAATTATATTTATTGAATCGTTAAAAGTAGGACAAAAAATGTTTCCATGAGTAAAACGTAAGCTCAATTATTCGGGTCAAGGTTAGATCGTGGTCTCGATTTTCAAACGAAGTAATACTGTGATTTGTGCGAGAATACTCAACGTCTATAAATTTTCCACCCTCGAGTGCCACCGACGAGAAACGATAACCATTAATGAGACAATTAACGCAATCCAAATGCATAACGTGAAATAACGGACAGAGACACAGATGTTAAATCATTGAAATATTCTCGGCATGTGAAAACGATCCTCCGATATCGTTTCGTTCTTAATCAGTTCGTTGCATATCGTTTCGAATTAATTACGCAATAAATGAAATATCCGTTTTCTGAGCAATTTAAACGCAAAACATTTTCCTTTGACGATCTCTTATGGAAACCGTTGCGATTCCTCGAAATTCCATTAAATTCGACCAAATATTAATAATCACATATTTTTAATAGGATATTTTTCCAAGTATAAATCTTAAAAGTCTTTTCCAGGGATGTTAAAGAATGATCTGTTGAAACTGAAAAAATATTAGCATAGATCCTAATAGTAGGCATTTCCTCGTTTTCTCTCGTCTTGGTGGTTATTAATGAATAAAGAAACGAATTCATGTTTCCATTAAAAAGAAGAAAAAAAGACAATATCAAAAAGATATATTATTGTGTGAAAATCTTTTCGTATTTGTTTGAACATAAGATAATTATTAATAATTATTTCTCAACGTGGTATATATCGTATCGTATATACGTATTTAACCGTAGTTGCAAACAAAAATATTTATATGTATGTATGTATATGAAAGAATGGAAAAAGAAGAAGAAGATGATTTGCGACAATAGAAACATAAAGGGATTAGCATAGTACTAAAAGATTGGCAATATGGGCGTGACAGTAGACGCCATCGATTCTAAAGGTTGATGACATAGTCGATACGAGCGCGTCCACAACCGGTAACGTGGCCATAGGCATGCTTTGATATTTACTCGTAAATCTTTCTTTTAATGACGTGCCTGCGTGCTATAGGAATTACAATCAGGATGCTCGCAAAGCTTGTAACAGTTCTCAGTAGGACGATGAGAAGAAGGATGACGAGGACGCCAACAAAATGGTTTGGTACGCTTTCGCAAGTGAATTTCTTGCACATGGACTCGTTCGTCTGTATACGTTTGCCTCTCTCCTATCTTCTATCTAATTAATTTCAAAAATATGCAAAAGAGAGAGAGAGAGAGAGAGAGAGAGAGAGAGAAGTGGATAAGAAAAGAAAACTTTTCAATCGGGATACGGTCGAGTATTCTGACCGCACTATCGTTTTAAATCAGATAAATCTTGTCTTCTAAATCTATTTATATTTTCGTAGAAACAAACCTATTATATATATATAATAATAATAATAATACTTTTTTATTTTACAGAAAAATGTATTTTATCTTCAAATAATTTATTTTTCTCTCTCATTTTAACGAGCATCGATTATACAAATAGATGCAAATTTATATATTATTTAAAAGAATAAATATTAAAACTATCTGTTGATTTAGAAACGCTTTGAAAATTTTCTAAGTGCATCAATGAATTTATCAATTGATTTTCATTATACAAAATAAAACGGCACAATTGGATCGAGTCGAAAATATTTTTACAGAAATCCATTAAATTTTCAAACGCACGATATGTTCATTCCATTTCCTCCTCTGACAATAATTAATAAGCATTTGGCTCTTTTTCCGTTTCAAATTAATCCTCGTTTATTTTTATTACAAGAAATGGCTCTCGAGATTTTCTTTCTTTTTTTTTTATTTATTTGTTCTCTCTATAAAGCTTATATGATAAGTAATTAATTTAATAAAATTTCGTGAATATTAAATCAGACGATTTCGTTGCACCATTTGTTTGTCGAATTTTATGAGAATATATATCTGTCGGTGCAAATATTTGCATTTGAAAAAAGAAAAAAAACAATGCGGTTTCGGTTTGTGAAAAACATAAATATCTAGTTAACGATCATAAGCTATCTGTTAAATAGCTACCTTGGTGCTGTTATATCATGGAACGTGGAACAATGTTTCACGTTTATGCTATTATGACAACTCACATTTTCATTTGAGCGACGACACGTAATTAAGTTTATTCAGTGACGAGACTAGACGAGATGGTCAATTATCGTCGGTCAGAGGCCGACATATCGAGACATGATATCTTTATGAGTAAATTAGAAACTTTTCATCGAATATTAAACGTCCAATTTATTTCATTTATCTACCTTCTTTTTTTCTTCATTATAATTAACGTTAACGAAACAATTAGTCGACGATATCTTTTATAATATCATTTTTCATACTCACGAATAAGTCGTTAATCCCATTGCAAATAACACATCCATATTATTTTTAATTAAAGGATCAGAACGATATAACAATTTTGTTCTTTGTAAAAATAATTTCCATGGAAAATATTCGTCGTTGAAAATTATTCGAATAGCGTTCCTAAAATAGGAATTTCATTTCCCTCCCTTGTTTTGAAATTCGATGTTAAAATATTAATCTCTCTGTGAGATATTTCATATATAGCTTTCTATCCTTGACACGTACTTTATTATGAATATTCGTTATACGTATGAGAATACGTATGGTCTTACACGAGATAAAATTAATTAAGATTTTACAGAATCAACCAATGTTCGTTATTATTTCACCGTAAAAGTTCATTAATAGTTCACTACTCTTGTCGTTATAAAAAAAAAAAAAAAAAAAAAAAAAAAAAAAAAAAAAAAAGAAGTAAAGAAAAGAAAAAGCAAACAAAAATGGAAAGAAAAAGAAATTATTGCAGCTATTTTCTTTGGCAATAAAAATATACGATTAATTTATTTCACATCAATTACGAAAGATGTTCGTGCGAAGGCGTTTTTCGATATTAATAGTTATACATTCCTGTTATTTCCGTACAAATGCTTGCGAAAGTAAAGTCATGGAATTTAAAATAAAAAATTGGGACTCGGAGTCTCACGATCATCGACCGGCTTACGTAGGAAAGTCTTTCGAGCTCCTCTCGGATGGTGACGCATCATCCTTCTCTCTCTTTCCTTTGCGCTTCAAGAAAACCGGCTTCGTTCTCCAAACGTAAGAAGATTACAGACCTTAATCGTTCACAGCTCGCGCAATAATTTTTCGGAAATGTCGCTATATCCATATAGTTTCAATTTAACATTTCTTTCTCTTTCTTTTTCTCCTCATATATCGAGATATATATATATACACACATGTGTGTGTGTGTTTTACTTTTCTACCTTCTAGGTCAACTATTGGTAACCTCAACATTGACATTTTATGAAATTGAGTTTTAAATTTGTTAGAAAGAAACGGAAAGGACTCGAAAAAAAAAAAATAGAGAGAACTCAAAAAACGAAACAACTCAAACAAGTTTAAGGATTTTAGAAAGCATAGTTTAATATACTAAGTTTAAAATATTTTAACGTGGAATCAATTTGAGTTTGTTTCAAAATTCATTTGCGTTCGAAAATGAAACGTATTCGGAATTTATACTAATTCTATAACTAGAAGAAGAGAAAAGGGGGTTTCCATGAACTACTTATAAAGTTTTATTTACTCGTTTTGTCATCTATATCTATTTATTAACTAGCTCAAATTATCACGATCAATTATAATATTAAGCCTATAAAATTCATCTTATTTAAATTCTGTTAAAAGATTCACATTTTTTATTATAATTGACATCTTTAATTCTAATTTCACGACAGACGTCATTCACATTGATGTCATTTAAAATTTTTTATAGTAAAGAGTTAAAGATATTTACGTGTAAATTATATACATATATATATATATATATATATATATATATATATATATATGGGTATACTATGCAGAATATTCTGTGTACTTACATGTATTTACAAGCATAAGTGCAAGGATTTAGATAAGAACATGGCTATAAACTTTGATTCTGAAAGTGCTGACGGTGGTGCAAGGATCATGCTATAAATTTCCTCCTGATATTTTCGATAGAACTTTGTCTCGTCTTTTCTTAACAAGTATCGATTTCAAGTACGAGAGCACGCGAATATCTTATTACTTTCCTTTCGTGTTTTCGTTGCCATTCGTTTGACAAACGATGCGACGTCGACAATGCGTCGTCGTATCCTTCTTCTTATCTCTCTCTTAAAATCTATTTTTCTGCTAGAAAAATAAGAAAATGTTAAAAGAAAATTTCATTTTGTACCATTTCACTTTGTCTATATTTATCATTCGGTATATCGATCGATCTCGATTATACTAATTTTACGAGATCTAATGAGAATGAGCGATTAGAGTTGTGAAATGTTTTTAATGTCGATGAATTATATTTATGAAAAAGAATATCAGGGAACAGGTATATCCATTTGACCTTTTGGCCTTAACCTTCTAACACAAGAATTATGTTTTAACTGCAACTTCGTGTTCTTTGGACATGCGTATAAATACATCGAAGAAGATCGCATTTTAATCGAAAGGAATAAATATTCACGATAGAAATACACTGATATTAAATTCCATTATGGTATTAAGATTATATATATATATGTGTGTGTGTGTGTGTGTGTGTGTATATTGTTAGAGACTCGATAAGGAAATTAGAAACGCTTGATTTATCATACAGACTAATGGATCTGCGAACATCGCCCACCCACACGATATATATATATATATACATATATATGCACATTTATGCGTATACGCATATGTAACATTAGCCCGTTTAGAAGCATTCAAAGTGATGGTTCCGTTCAAATATGTTGTAATGTAATTCCATAGGACGGAGAGTTTAAATCGAAAGTCTTCTATCAATTTTAATATGCTTCCTTCGACAATTTCGGCATAGCTTATCTGATATAACGTAGATATGCACGGAACGCGGAAGAAATTTACCTAAATATCGTAATATTTAATACATTGGAATGAGAGATAAATTTTAAAAAGAGAAAGTGATTTATGCCAATGAGATAGAAAGAACAGATCGCATAGATAATTCGAAATATTTTTCAAATCATCTTAAAGATTTTTTATGCTGTTCTTCGTCGTTCCAAGGATAAAAGTCAAAGAACAGGAAATCAGAGTCCTCTTCGAGGATTAGCTCGCCTCTAAGATAAAATAATCGGAGAAGAAAGACAGTTGTCTATTTTTTTTCTTTTCTACCCTTTTCAGAGACACACGTTATCGCACACCATTATAAATCTCCTTGAACGTGAAATATCAAGATATCAAAGAACATGCGGGGATTAATCAAGGATAAATAAAAACAAATAAGGATTTGGAGATTAAATATCGCGAAGGAAACTTCTCTCACGTATTCCTTTCATCGTTCTATCAGATCGAGATAATGTCCTTATAAAAATATAATAAATCAAGGATCAAGGATCTTCGCTCGAAATGACAATACAGAATTCGGAAAAAGTGATTTAGATTTTAACGAAAGTTCCATAATCGATTAGAATCGCTTTGACTAGAGAGGCTTTCTCAATGTTCGATTAAGAAACTATATCTGTGTATTTGATATGAGGTTGGAGATGAAAGCCGAGCCCTTGGAACGATCGATCCTCGATTCTTTTACTTCGCCTTAACTCTTTCTTAGAAGAGAGCTATGAATGGTAATGATAGCCATAGTTTTCCTTGTCCGTCAACGTGATAACACCAAGGGAAGACTTAATATGATAAGAAAAGAAGGAAAGAATAAAATAGACGAATGTTATTAATTAAAATATAGATTAGAGATCGCAAGATTTCTTAATCCATATCATCTATTAATTCCAATTAGATCCAGAGAATAATACCTATGATTTTTTCATACGCGTATAACTTTACTTACGATCTTTCGTACACCTTTTGCGAATTGATCGTTTAATTTCATTCAATTAAGAAATCTTTCGTGGCGAATAAAACGCACAGGAATAATAATAGCACGTGAGATGAAAAATTCTTCACAAAAATTTCGTTATGGTTACTTTGAACATGCTTGAAACGTAAATCATGCGATATTATTCGTCGACTCGAAGGAGATTCTCGTGAAACATATAATTTCAGGACGATGTTCAGAGTGACATCAGCGATGAAGTGGATTTTTGCAATACTTATATTTCTATGCCATGGGAAATAAACAGCCGCACGCGGAATAACAAGAAAACTAGCGGAAATTTTTCTAAGATATTTCTTAACACGTTCTCTTTCCCGTGTTACGATATTATTAAAGTTATCCAATTATCTCCCTAGGACCAGTTCAAATAAAGTCAAGGTTTACGATTTACATCTTAATTATGTAAGACGAACTCGAGTCCATCTCCAAGTTAGTCTTCATACTTCTTACATTTCTTTTTTTTTTCTTCTTTTTTTTTGATCCATCAGAACAAATTCTTCGGTTTCCTTTTATGATAATCGTCCCAACCAATCGTCTCCTATTACACGGTTTTTTCTTTTTTTCTTTTTTTCTTTTTTATTTAGCAAAGAAAATAAAAATTAATTACGCGACGCTTAATTAACCCATGAATTTGATAGTCGCAAAAATGTCGAAGACCTTGACGTTAATGCCATCCGTTCGATAGACCGGGTGGCATTCGTTAAACTTCGAAGAATAAATGATCGTTGCAAAAAATATTGAGAAATAAAAACTATTGAGATGTCATCTAACGTCTTCCCAATATTTGTTCTATTACAAGTGCATATATTTCATGGAAAGAAATCGAATGCACAGAATTTATCTATCTCCGATACGACGTCGTAGAAATAAAAGAGATTGTTCGTAAGTATTTCAATATCTCGACTACCATATACGGTATGGTAGTTGATTGACCTTTATCGATCATTACAAGCATTTAGCTCTTAATTGAGATACTACATAATAGCAACGTTCTAGACGATCTCTTTCAATCAACATTTTTGTTTTTCAATCGAAGGTAGTAGCTCTCTCTCTCTCTCTCTCTCTCCAAATGCATTAGTTCAGAGAAGAATGCGCTCTCGTTCAAAGGATAAAAGTGGAGCAAAAAGCCGATAGCAATTAATCTCATATGGCCTTGTATCGAGCAAGGACGAGTCACAAATTTCGATAGATTCTATCGGGAGGTCTATCGGGTGATTCATCGTACGATTCATCATCGTTGTTTCTTCGCTGAAACAACAGCGAAATGCATTTATAAATATATCACGTCGCGTCTTCGCACGTTCATCGCCTAATACGAATTAATAAGGATTTTGCTAACAGAATAATGTTTCAAGATACTTTTTTTTTTGTTACTATCTGTGATATTCCCTAGAATACTGAAACATTTATCGACTTGATAGATCGTCGTAAGAGTCGCTACATACTAACTCGCTAATTGATGTATTAATGATGCCTTTTAAAAAGAAAAAATATATATATCACGATGAGAACGAAATCGAGCCAATTGGAAGGATAGTGAAACGATTTCGCTTATGCGATTTGATAATAAATAAAACGTGAAAAATCAGCAGAATTTACAGGATTGAAATTACGCTAGATTTTACTTCGAATCTTTTTAAATGTCATTGAAGGGGTGTGGGAGGGGGAAGACAACTCATGAAGGTGAAAACGACGAAGAAGACGAAAAAGGAACTAAAGAGTCTGGTGAGATGGTGGTAGTGGCAAAAGAATGGAGAGAAGAGAGGAGATACAAGGAGGATGGGTATCAAGTTGGTCGGTTGGTCTGGTAGACGATCCCCACCCTGTATAAAAGGCTTCTTCGACTGGCGACGACTTCAGTCTTTCAGTTCGGCTGACACATACACTGTGTACTAATCCGAAGATCATCTTTCGCCGAGGCTGAAAGAGAGTCTTTGGTATTGGCGCGACAACGAGGACGAAGGATGCCTTGCCAATAACAGGAGGCAACAGTACTGCAGGATTCTCGGCAGGATTCTCGGCAAAGATGCTCGGCAAAATGCTCGCCAAGATGTGCCTTAGCCCTACGACCTTTGCTTTCTTCACCCTGGTACGTCCCTTAGTCTACGAAAACTTCAACGTGGATGAGCCTGCTACTACTCGAGGCCAAGTGCAATCTCATTTCTTATGTGAAAAATTAAAATTCAACAGTTTCGATAGTGCGCGTCACTTTCAGTGATCACCGATCGAACGTATTCTTTTTTATCTCTTTATTTTTTCCAAGAAAGTGCAAAACGATCGATATCTCTTTTTAAGTTTATTTTTCTTTTTCCTTTTGTTTTCTTTTTTTTTTCAAACTTCAAAGCGACTTCGAAAGCATCGTCTACGAGAATTCATAAATTCTGAATAGAGGGCGAATGGACCTTGAGAAATTCTTGAAAATAGAGCAAAAGTAAAATAATCGATCGAACACGGTATAATTACTTAGCAATATACGAACGGTTGAGATTACATACGCAAATATAACGATGATACGTGCTTACATCTACGCTCGTACGTGCGCTGGTTCGCGCGACAAAATTCCAAAGGATTGCGAAATTGGCGGAGCATGTCGATTCGACTGCAAATAGAAAATCGCAAAAATCGATTCGACGAAGAATTAGTGATAGAGAAGAGACGATTCCATCTAACGTGGAAATCTTAATTTTGATATATGAATTTAAAAGAACAAATCTAGGCTTACGATCTTTCGAAAAGATACATTGATATAATCTTTCTTTTTTTTTTTTTTTTTTTTATAATAATATTATCTTATATAAATTAATATTAATTTGAGTCGAAAATTTTACGATAATACGCATAAAAATCGTCAAGCGTTTCATTAGAAGGCAAATGAGAGATCGTAAAAGTGACTAGTCCTGAAAGTGAACGTCACCTTTCATTGATCTTGACTTCCATTCATCGAAGCAACAGCTGCACTACATTTCATTCATGATTCTTCAGCGACGCGTATCGGAGCACTGTTACAAAGGCCAAAGACATAAACGTCTCGGTTATATGCTCGGAAGAATATACGTACACTCCTTAAACCTTGAACTTCTATTATCAGTCGACTAACATCTTCAGCGATAATTCCTTCAACTCGCAATACCTTCGTAATTTTCTCCATTGTAATTATTTCTTTTCTTTTTCTTTTCTATTTCATTTTTTATTTCAATTTTTTTATCTAAACACAATCGATTAAATGGAACACAGTTCCATTTATAGGAAAAATATTGGATTTTCCCTTATCGTATAATTTGTTGATATAGGCAACGAATGAATTTCAGTCGATCATTCATCTGTTATTATGGATATCTGTTATCTTTTCCTTTTCTCTTTCCTCCTCTTTCCTGTTTTGTTACGTATCGTTCTCGGATTTCACGTAAAACAATCTCGATGGTAAAAGTTTCGTGGAACTAAAATAAATATCGATGAGTTTAATGACGAAAAAAGAGAGTTTTATGTGGAATGAGACAAATCTAGATCGAAATAGGAAAATTCTTTTCAATTCGATGTCATATCTGATTATCAAAGTTCTATTTAGAACGATAACAAAGTATTTACAACGCGTTACAATGATATTCATTTAAATGAGACGTCTTCCAATTGAAAATCCAACAATGATCGATGACTACCGGTCAAGCCGTCGGATCTTTTTATCTCGGATCTTCCGAGAGACTATCTCTCGATGCAATCCATTTATACTCTTTATACATCTGAGAGAGATAAAGAGACAGAGAAAAAGAGAGAAGGAGAGAAAGAAAGAAATGCAACGTTTAACGGTACAATACGGCCGGTTAAAAATGAAGCTCACTATCAGTTAATTTGTTCCGCACCAAAGCGTCTCCCAGCCAGCTGTCATTGCTCGTTACGCGCATCTTTGACGGCGAATAAGTGCCCAATTTATGACTTGTCAATTTTCAAATGACAATTCGTATATAATTTTTCATTAGTAAATTCATTGGACGTATTAGGGATTACCTTGTAAAAGGTCAGGAATTCAATGTCGATTTTCCATTATTATCGCGCTTATATAAATGCAATACTTTCCTAATAGTCCCAGATGGAATAGAACTCGTAGGTTGTAAAGTCGTGGATGAGTAATAAACTAAAGGACCTTATGAGAAGTTGAAATAAATTTATTTAACGCGTATCGCATAATATGCGAACGATTACTTTTCACGTTACATCAACTTTGTAGCGTAAAATTACTTTTACAGAGATCAAATGTACGGCCTACATTCCGCTGGTTATTCTCGCTGTTTAATAGAGAAAACCGCGAAACTCCACGAATACGGCTTAACAGACATCTCGCTCACACAATTCTCAACGGGGCCTGACAATGAATTTTTCTACATTCTACAAAACCAGCTTTCTTTCTGCAATACACCTTTTCTCTGTCGCAACGACGCGACAATAGACTTTTCAGACGTTCTATCGATTCTTAACGGATGATTGACTACATAATTAGCATTACTTTGATGTTTATAAATCGTTCGATAAATTATTCGATAAATTTATTTTACATATATTTATATATATAATGTTTAAATAAATAGCGCGGCTCAACGACGCGACGAAAAAAATTCATTAAAAGGAAAGACCCGAGTAAAATCTCCCTGTAGTATTATCAATACAGTGAGATAAAGAGTAAATAGTACAATGATACAATAACGTTAACGTAAGACTATCTCATATATAATACAATGAGTTAATCAATTATCTTTTTTCTACGATTCTTTTTCTATCCTTCGTTCACAATCCATAAATATGATTTTATCAGGATTAAGAGAAATGATCTAAAGTTCCAAAAAGGTAGGAAGGAATTTGAAAAGAATCGAGCAACGTCTCGATAGTCTCGTGCAAAGAACCCGGAGTCCAAAAGTAGACGCTTGAAAGAGACAAACGATCATGAAAGAAACGATCTTGGCCTTTACAGCCGTCGGCAATATCGACGGTTGTTCCATTACACAACTCATTGGTGACTTTCACCAAAAGATGATGCGTCGATTCGTCTTTTCCGATGCTCGAGTCGGTACAATATTGGTAATCTGACCGGTAGATTTGCTTGTAAATAATTAAGATGATATGAAAGAGTGAGAATGAGAGAGAGAGAGAGAGAGAAAGGAAGATCCGGTTTGAAGCTAACGAATGATCGATTTCCATAAAAAAGAAAATGAAAACTAATTTGATGTCGATCGATCGACATGTATACTTAAACGCATCCTACTTCATTACTACAATCGAAGATTATGAAACGATGTTTTATCGATTATTTTTCTTTCTCGATATACTTCTCGAATACTTATTTGTACCTTTCCAATGCTGTTATACCGTTCGCGTAATATAATTATATTATCGTTATTAATAATTACGTCAAAAGTAGTCACGTGGAGTAGCACGCGACGCAAGATCCGCCTATTTTTTTTTTTTTATTCCCCTTCTTGAACAAGCGTATAATTTAACGTTCATCGACTTCTCGATAGTATCGACGCTCTTCTTAAATAACAGCATACAAGTGGTCTTCGTAATGGGAGAGGGGAAAAACAAAAAAAAAAAAAGAAAAAAAAACTTCCGTTCGAAGAGAACAGTCGTCCTTGATATCGAGCGCAATTAAATTCTAAACATTATCTCATTGTTATTGAACATTGTCCTCCCACATTATCAATTTCTGGCTTTACGTATATGGCCCAATGAAGATCTCCGTATCCTCAAGGGGATCTTACTTTCCCTTTTCGTAGGTGGAACAACAGAATCGCTGAGATCATCAACCGCTCACACGAAAAAAACGATCTCAAGCTGTACTATACAACGAGACGGACACGTGTCAATTTCAATGACCTATAATATTACGCTATAAATTTTAATATCAAGCTAATACTAGTAAATCTGCGTGTAATTATTTTGTCTAATCGAACATCGTTTTGTATCATCGACAAAACTAAACATGTTACATTTGCATCGCGAAAAGAAATATCGAAATTTTCCGGAAAGTATTACGTGAAGTATCTCGCGTTACTCTCCCTACTCGTTAAATGTTGTAACGCCGAAATAACTGACATTAAACGAAACGAATGAGTCTGAAAAATGAAGGATGCTCGCTTATAGGTGTCATATACCTATAAGTTGGATAATATAAGAATCCACAGACTTTTTCAACGAATTCACTTTCCCTTCATTTTTAATCCTTGACGAGATTGCACATCACGATAAGAACTCTATCGTTTTCGAAATAAAACATCAAGTGTTACATTGGCGACAATAAAAAATTGAGCTTCTTGTAAATTTTCCTATTCCATTCGGTAATACATTGACGATCGAAAGTGGATTAAAATTCCAAAACTCTAGATATTAATTGTACGACAAAGATTAAACATAGAAAAATATCTTTTTCCAAAGGTTATTACCATTGTAGTCTCGCAGTTCACACAGTTAGAAGAAAATAGAAAAGGCACGGAATTAATTTTAGACATTAGTGATGAACACAAGGCTCAATATTTAAATCAAGATTTTTATTCAAGTAAGTAATAATATTTAAAAATAAAACTATTTATAAAATAACAATGACGTCATTTTCTTGAGGAAAAAAATTTAAATTAGAAGCACCTTCTTTCAGATGCATATAATTACGGTTATGAGGTGAATCCTAACGGACAATTTCATCACGAAGTGCATGGACCAGACGACATTACATATGGATGTTACGGCTATGTAGATCCTTTTGGAAAATTAAAAACAACATTTTACATAAGTGATGGATGGGGATATAGAGTAGTCCACCCAGGACAAAATGTCGAACTATTTTTTCACGAACATGAACGTCATGAGAATAGTCAATCTCATGAGCATGATAATGACGATCATCATGATCATCACGGCATTCTAAGAGCTTGGGACAAGTTACATTTTCCATCCATATGTGCACAATTTGAAGGAACGAATACTAATCCTACTGTGATACCACCATCAAAACCAGAAAGTAAGAAACTTTTAAACAAATACTATCTGGATATAAGTATTAATATTGTACAAATTATTTCATAACCTTCATTTTGGGTATGTAGCACTTGGGGCCCCAGGAATTCCTGGAATACCTAAATATCCTGCCACTCCTGGTACACCAGAAACACCACCTCGGTCTGGATACCTCAGAAAATCAGAAACTCCTACGATTCCAGGAAGATCAGAATCTTCAACGTCGTCAAGAACTCCTAATCTTCCAGGAAGACCAGGCACACCGAGAACACAGGAAACACCATCGTATACTGAATACTTTGAAAAGCCCGGCACACCAGAAATTCCTAGGCCCTCGAACATTCCAGGAAAACCAAAAACTCCTGACATTCCAGATACACCATCACATCCTGAATTCCCTAGGAAACCTGCAAGAGTAAGGATGTCTAGTACTCCAAGCACACCAGAAAAGCAATATTATCCGGAATATCCTAGCACATCTGGAACATCTGTTACTCCAGGAAAAGCATTCCAACCTTCACACCCTGACATATCCATTACTCCTGTCATTCCAGAAAAACCATCCCATCCTATGCAATCAGATACTCCTAGTATTTTAAGTAGACCAAAAACTCCTGAAACTTTTGTTACTCCAGGCACATCAGGAACACCGTATTATCCGAGCTATCATGAAAGATCAAGAACTTCTGACATTCCAGGCATAATAAGAACACCATTGCGTCTTACGTACCCTGATACATCAATAACTTTTGGTACACCAGATAAACAAGACACTCTTGGTCCAAATTCATTCGGAATACAATTCAGAAATCCTGGCACACCAGAGACTCCTGGAAGTCCGGGAACACCAGAAACGCCAGGAACACTACCGCAACCTATATACCTGAACACAACAAGAACTTCAAATAATCCGGATGACAAAGACAGTCCTTCATCACCTTCAACCTCTACCGCATCAGAAGTTTCGAATATTTTAGGCGTAGTAGATAATTCTGGAGTAGAAGAATTACCAGCTTCTCAGCAATTAGACGCACCAGGAACATCATCGCAACTTGTATCCTCAGGAATAATGCTTCATCCTACCGTACCATTGAGTTCTGCGTATTTGGATGCAGGAGTGGTTTTTAATACTCAAGGTATATTAGATCCTCAAAATTCACCCGATCTTCCTGTACTAACTCGAATTTCGAACTTTTTAAGTGAATCAGAATATTACATATTAAAAACACCATCGAATCCTTCAACTCCTGGCACACCAGAAATAATGTACTCGAAAACATTTACCACAGACTTTTCAGATCTATCATCACCTTCTTCACACTCTAACATGACTGACAATATTATATTAACATCAGCAAGCTCACAATTACCATCTTCTGAAATTCTTAGCATTGCTGCAGCAACAACAGGAATTTCTGACAGTTCAAAAAAACCAAAGACATTTAAACAGATAGGCACTTCTGCAAACCCAAGCACTTCTGCATACCCAAGCACTTCCGCATACCCAAGCACTTCCGCATACCCAAGCACTTCTACACATCCAAGCACTTCTACACAAGCAGATATTTCTGAACACTCTAGAAAACGTACGTGGTCACAGGTAGTTGCATCTCCTGAAGAATCATCCTATTCTAAAATTCCTAAACAATGCAATAAAAGTACTCAAACAGTCAAAAAACGAAAGAGACCAAACGTAAAAAAAACACGTAAAAGACCCAATAATCAATCTAAAATAGTATCGCATAATAGAACCCACTCGCAGTCTACATATTCTGGTATACAATGGACTTCTGGTATTATGGCAGTACATGGCATGCCATCGACTTCTGCGACTTCTAGTGGTTATAGTAAGCAAGACATTAGAACTTCGAGTACTTCAGGTGCATCAGACAGTCCCACAGATCAATCATCATCGTATTCTTTAACCCCAGATACACAACCAAACTCACAATCAGCATCATCTTCTAAAATTCTTGCCATTGTCAAGAGAAAACGAGAAATTCTCAATATTCCTAGATTTCCTCGCAGAATAAGAAGACGATTCTATACTAACATCTATGAGAGACCAGAAATACCACTCAGCCCTGAACAGGAAAATATTCCAGAACAACATAGCACATCAGAAATAACACACTCTGGCAAACCATTAACTCCAAACATTACAAAACCACTAGCAAGAACATCATCTCTTGCACATTCGAGCACACAAGAAATATCATCATTATCTGGCACAGCGGGGCCTTCTAGTGTTCCAACTGGATTACAAATTAGTAAATTACCCAAAAACCGTAGTAGAGGAGCTTCTAATTCTGCGAGACTCCATCGTCCTATATCTATTACCGTTTATGAAATAGGTAAAGATGATCTTAAACATACTCATCCATCAGAAACAATACAAAATACTTCCCTTTCTTCATCTACAACAGATCCTCCTGCACAGTTTGCCATACAAAGTACTTCTCGTACCTCACGTAAATTAGACTTCTCTAAATACGTTGGCACATCAAAAGAAATATCATATGATGAACATTCTCGCATACCATCGCATTGCATTCGTGATATTGCAAATACTCAAGAGAGACTACCATCTTCTGCACAGTCGGGTGCATCAGACACACTTTTTCCACCTGGACACTCTGGCACACAATCGACTCCTGTTATTGAAGAAATCCCAGAACAACCAACATCTCTTGCGCATTTGGGTACAAGAATAACGCCAGGGCATCCTGTAAACCCTGGCACATCAGGTATACAACCGCATTTTCAAGCCTCTGGAACACCAGGGACTTCTAGTTTTCCAAGCAGTCCTACAGATCCTAGACAATTGGACATACCAAAGATTATTGTTACTCCAAGTACTCCACGTAGTCTATATTTTAAACCTTCTGCCACATCAAGAACACAAACATATTGTAAGGATTTTAGAATCGCAGGGAATGAAGGATCACGTCGTCCTATGCAGATTGCCTTACAAAAAATATATAGTAACTTAGGTAGAAAAGCCATTCTTAGACATACTAACACATCAGAAACATCAGTAAAAGCGTCAGATACTTCTTCTTCAGATAAAGCAGGCTCTTCTGAATACATTGGCATATTAAAAGTGGCTGAAATACCACCGTCTTGCATTCATGATATAGCAAAAATCCCAGAGGGACTATCATCTTCTGCACAATCGGGTGCATCAGAAACACTTATCCAGCCTAACATACCATCGACTTCTATTATAACAGAAACTACAACAATAACGTCATCTCCTGCATATTTTGCTGGACCAAAAACAACATCGCCTCTTGAATACCTTGGAATAACGTCGACCCCTGATATTGTAAAAACACCAGCAAGAACATCACCTCTAGCACATTCGGGTTCACCACCTTTAGCAGATTCGAGTTCACCACTTTTAGCACATTCGGACTCACCACCTTTAGCACATTCGGATTCACCACCTTTAGCACATTTGGATTCACCACCTTTAGCACATTTGGATTCACCACCTTTAGCACATTCGGATTCACCACATTTAGCACATTCGGGTTCATCAACTTTAGCACATTTGGGTTCACCAACTGTAGAACATTCAGATCTAGCACCTCCAGCACATTCGGATTCACCACCTTTAGCACATTCGGGTTCGCCACCTTTAACACATTCAGATCCACCACCTCCAGCACATTCAGGTTCACCAACTGTAGAACATTCGGATTCACCAAATTTAGCACATTCGGATCCAGCACATTCGGATCCACCACCTCCAGCACATTCGGATCCACCACCTCCAGCACATTCGGACTCACCACCTTTAGCACATTCGGACTCACCACCTCCAGCACATTCGGACTCACCACCTTTAGCACATTCGGACTCACCACCTCCAGCACATTCGGATTCACCATGTTCAGAACATTCGGATTCACCATGTTCAGAACATTCGGATTCACCACCTTTAGCACATTCGAATTCACCACCTTTATCACATTTCGGTTCACAACCTCCGGCACATTTGAATTCAACATCTGTAACACATTTTGGTTCACACCTTCTAGCACATTTAGGTTCACCACCTCCAGCACATTTGGGTTCACCACCTCCAGCGCATTTGAATATATCACAAACACCATCGCATCCTAGATATCTTGGCATATCTGCTAGTGTAAAAACAATAGTAAGAACACCATCTTCAACAGATTTGAGTACACCAAGAACATCATCACACCCTGAATACCCCGGCATATCATCGACTCCTGGTATTGTAGAATCACCGACAAGAAGACAACCTCCAACATATTTGGCTTCACCACCTTCAACACATTTAGGTTCACCACATCTAACACATTTGGGTTCAGCACCTTCAACACATTTGGGTTCACCACCTCCAGCACATTTGTTTTCAATATCTCCAATACATTTGGTTTCACTATCTCCTACAGATTTGGATTCATCATCTACAGCACATTTGAGTACACCAACAACACCATCGCATCCTGAATACCTTGGCATATCGTCGACTCCTGCTATTGTAGAAATACCGACAAGAACACAACCTCCAACACATTTGGGTTCACCACCTCCAACACATTTGGATTCAGTACCTCTTACACATTTAGATTCACCACCTAAAACATATTTGGATTCACAACCTACAACACATTTGGATTCACAACCTTCATTACATTTGGGTTCACAACCTTCATTACATTTGGGTTTAGCACCTCCAGCACATTTGGATTCACAACCTCCAACACATTTGGGTTCAAAATCTGCAACACATGTGGGTTCACAAGCTCCAACAGAATTGGGTTCACAACCTCCACCATTTTTGTTTTCACAACCTCTAACACATTTGGGTTTAGCACCTCCAGCACATTTAGATTCACAACCTCCAACACATTTGGGTTCACAATCTTCAACACATATGGATTCACAACCTCCAACATATTTATTTTCACTACCTCCAGTACATTTGGTTTCACTACCTCCAGTACATTTGGATTCACTACCTCTTACACATTTGGGTTCACAACCTACAACACATTTGGATTCACAACCTTCATTACATTTGGGTTCACAACCTACAACACATTTGGATTCACAACCTTCATTACATTTGGGTTCACAACCTCCAACACATTTGGGTTTAACACCTCCAGCACATTTGTTTTCACTCCCTTCAATACATTTAGTTTCACTACCTCCAGTACATTTGGATTCGTTATCTCCAGCATATTTGAGTACATCAAGAACCCCATCGCATACTGAATACCTTGGCATATCGTCGAATCCTGCTATTATAGAATCACCGACAAGAACACAACCTCCAACACATTTGGGTTCAGCACCTCCAGCACATTTGGTTTCACTACCTCCAATACATTTGGTTTCACTACCTCCAGTACATTTGGATCCGCCATCTCCAGCATATTTGAGTACAACGAGAACGCCATCGCATCCTGAATACCTTGGCATATCGTCGACTCCTGGTATTGTAGAAATACCGACAAGAACACAACCTCCAACACATTTGTGTTCACCATCTCTGGCACATTTGGGTTCTCTACCTCCAGCACATTTGGGTTCACTACCTCCATCACATTTGGGTTCACTACCTCCAGCAAATTTGGGTCCACTACCTTCAGCACATTTGGATACATTAGGAACACCATCGCCTCGTGTAAACTCTGACATATCAAGAAAAGAACCGCAGTCTCCATACCCTGGCACATCTGAAACTTACAAATTTCCAGATAGTCCAAGACCGCCTAGTCAATATATTATACCAGGTACTTCTGATACTTTAGATACATCTGGGCACCAGAATGACACATCAGAAACGCAACCGTATCCTGTATATTCTGAGACCCCAGAAACTTATAATACTTCAAGTAGACAGGACATTCCTGGGAATCATGGTACATCAGAAACACATCCTGAATATCATGATACATCTGATATTCCAAGTAGACAAGATACTTCTGAATACGATGATAATTCTGATACCTCAAGAATACTAACGTATTCTAGATATCCTGTCATACCTAGGCCTACTATCTCTCCTGATAGACAAAGACCTCTTGAACGTGACAGAACAAGAACTTCTTTAAGTAGAGTAGACAATTCTGGATATCGTAGAAAATCAGGAGGAAAACAACATGCCGAATATTCTGACACGTCAGAGAGATCTAACAGACCGAATATACCATCCTATCCGCCTTATCCACTACATCTAAGTTATAATGGATCTCTTAGATACCCGTCAGCTTATCCTAGGATTTTGGGAACAAACGGAAGACCCGGTTTATTTGGAAAGCCAAGTATGTATTATTTTTTTTTTTTTTATATTTAGAAATTTAATATTATCTAATATTTTAGGACTTAAAAAATTCATTAAGATTTATATATTTGTAGTATAAATTGCAATTAATGAAATAGTATAATGAAACTTTATATTTAAAATTGAATACAGATTAGAATTGTGTATGTGTATTTTCTGATAAATTGTAAAATCTTATGTATTTTTTTGCCATGTTTTTATTTGTAATAATTTTTATTCATTTTTCTAGATTACCCAATTCATGTTAGATATCCATCTTATTTCAATGGCCCCGAGGGTCCTGTTGGACCAAAAGGACCTATTGATGATATAGGCGATATTGGAGACGTCGGTGGTGATGGTGAAGCAGGCCCGGATGGTCCATGGCCAACCGGATCTCCAGGACCTGATGGACCATGGCCTGGTGATCCAGATTATTACTCAAGTGTAATACATTCCGCGAAATCACGTTCTCGTGGTCCTGTGAAAATTTTACGGCTCAAATCTTATACACCGATAAATATTAGTTCATCGATAAAAACAGATTTTCCAGGACAAATTAATTTAAAATCACTTATAAAATCGAATATTGCTAGTGCAATAAATAATGATAAATTATCAGAGGTTTCATATCCTATCAAAGTAAGCAAAATCGTTGATTTGGATCATAGTAAAATTAAAACGCAAGAATATGAACAAATTGATGAAGGAAATGTTAACCATAATGCGAAAGAAATTAATTCATTAATGCATGATACATTGAAAACATCAGATCATTTAAAGGATACATTCTCGAAAAATCTAGAAAAAGATGAAATTACTGATAAAAACATTAAGACATACGGATTGAAAATTGAACGTAAGCAAAATAATCAATACGAGGTAATAGAGGACATTAAGCGTGCAGAAGAACCGAAAGAAGACTTAGAAGAATTCCCTGTTCATCGTCAAAAACAATACCGAAAAGAATATAAATTTTCTGCCAATCATACTTTTGCATCCCAAGATATTATCAAAGATGCACTAGAACAACCTTATGAAATAAACCATCAAGGAAGCCGCCTTATAGTGCATACGAAGTTCGATAGAAATGAAGAAAACAAAAGACGAGAAAATATTGATTCCCCCGAAAACGAAACTATTGCTATCATGGAACAGGTAAATATATCGTCGGAAGGTGAACAAAGAGATCATAGAATAAACGCAACAGGAGTTCAACCACCACATCTGGTCAATATTAAGTCCTTTTCATTACCCTTAGGACCGAATCCTCAAGCTTGTCCTTGTTACTTAGTTGAATCGCACAAGGAAAACGATATTACTAGGAGCACAACATCCACTCCTCCTCTCATTGGTCAGCTTGGATTCATTCCTGTCATTTTTATACCGTATTGTCCCGGCAACAAGGCAGATAGTCATAAAATGAAACTTATGTATCCCTCCGCAACACCTATTCCGTATCCATGCAATGCATGTACCACGTCAGGTGAAAATATAGAAACAAAACTTCTTGGCTTACAATTGGATCAACTTGGCAATATTGAAAATTTAAAGGGCGTCTTGAGTGTGGCCAATCTTGGATTTTTGAATGTTCCAATCAGAAACGTTGTTGAGAAGAGAAAAATCAGAAATAGGAAAGTAGTATAATGAATCTAGTTAACTTATTCATATTAATATACAAAAGATATTATTTTTTTCTCGGGGAAGAGAAGTATTCGCTCTTATAAGAATTAAATATGAAATATTGGAAGTATCCCTCTGCCAGCTGCAGGTCAGCTAATAGATGGTCGTCGATTCGATGATATTAAAACTTAAACATTACTTATTGTGCATAATACTTTAGAATGCATGTCGACTGACCGACCCATGTACATATTGCATCTAAACGACTTTATTAAACGATTATGATTATTCGTGTATGAAACATCACGCATGAGAATATAAGTCGTTTATAGATTAATATTTTTATTATACCGACGATATTTTTTAATTACTCTTCATCTTGAATATTGCGACGAACCCATTTAATGAATACTAAGCTTAAGTAAATATTATTCCTTTACGTATTATTTTGTCAGATCTTCAAGGAAAATGCAAAAACAAAGTTATTCCACATACACAATTTTAGTGCGCTTGATTATTTCCTTAGACGCATTTATAAATATTGTGCAATACCAATATTGATAAATGAACATTAATCATTATGCATATATACGTGTGTGAACAATTATTTATAATATATTAGAAAAAATAAGAGATTAGTTAATATAAATTGTATTATATTTTAACAATATTTATATACATATTTGATTCGTTTAAAATTTTAAATACTTTTATAAAAACTATCCAATTAGGTCCAACAAATTTATTACGTCCGAATATATTACATTTTATATAATGAACTAATTACTAATTATTATGTTCTCGTTGGTTATATTTATTTCTTTAAGTTTTCCCTACTTCACATTCAAATGTCATGTTAATATTTACTACAAATCATGTATTAATTATGTATGTTAAGTATTATTCAAATATACGAAACAACATCATTTAGTTTGAAAAATAAACACTTTCCGTATTTTATTTAATATTATTACGTTGTTACAAAGTACGTACAAAAAAAAAAAACTACTACTGATTTTATGTATTAGCATTATACATGTATATCAAATTCATTAACTTTTAGGAATAACCCCTATATCCGGAGGGATAGCCGGCGTAACTACCATAACTGTTACTACTACTACTACTACTACGGTAACCATAAGGATCATAATTGTTTTTAATCCCATACGTAGAACCATAAGTTCCACCGTAACCACCGGAACCGTAATTTCCATATCCATCGAGTCCTTGACCATCGTAACGGCCATAACCACTATAACTACCATATCCAAGATAAGGATCATCGTAACCTCCAACTCCTAAGGTACCATATCCACCAATGCTCCCGTATCCACTGTAACCACCGGAACCACCGAAAGCACCATAATTATAATAAGGATTATATCTGTTCCCGTAATATCCATATCTAAAAAAGAAGAATTTCTCTGATTCTGTTATATCGATTAATTGGAAATTGAACGAATCCTTTTAACAAATGTATCCTCACCCAGTATGTCCAGCTCCAATAACACCCCCAGGATTACCGATTGGATATCCTCTATATCCTGGTGTTAAATTCGTACCACGATATCCTGGTCCGTATATAGATACGGGATAACCTCCGTACCCTCCGTAGCCTGGCTGACCGTATTCTTTACCGATTAAGAATGCTGCAATCAAATTATTGTCTTAAAATAATCATAGGCATTTAAGCGACGTATAAATAATATTAGACACATAATTCGTAAAATATATAAAAATAATTAAAGCACGTGATACATCGCGTACGATTATTTTTATCTTTGATATTACTTCAAGCCTTTGCCTTATGATTTTAATTCGTAACCATTGTACGTCCCATAATCGACGAAAAAATCACATCGCTCGCCAAGACCGAAAACAATCACATAAAATGATCACATCTTGAAGGAATCTAAGTCTCGTCGATTTTTTTTTATCCATTTTCATCGCTTATAACTTGATCTGCGTGACGATTCGTTTCCGTGACAATGACTTCCCAAAATATAATATTATCAAATATCGTATAAGGAAACATCTAACTTACTACAATTTTTATCTAACTGTTTTTTCATTCCACAAATCTGTCTATATTTCCAGATCTTCGGATAATTATTTATCATTTTCCAAATCCATTCTTCCGATTGATGGCTCATATCTTCTTCATCTTCGTTATTATCTTCAATAATCGATCGTTTCAGACATTTCCTTTTAGGATATAATATATAATTATATTCACTATCATTATCAAATATTTGATTATTAGCCGTATATGAACAGTCGTCGGCATTTATTTTTCTTTTCGAAAACATTCCATATAAGAGCTTTATTAAATATATTTCAAAAAGAATGATACTGTTAATTGCAAGTAAAAGAACAATACAGTTTACACGTGCGAATGCAATCAAGTACTAATAATAAATCCAATAGCAAATAGTATTCAATGTAAGCGCATTTAAAACTGTTAAATCACAAACCTAATTCTTATACTTTTTCCTTATGTCTGTTGTGCGTTTTTATATTTAAATACGTAAAAAACATAACACTTGTTTCACACGATATCATCAGTCAAGGGGTTAAGGTCGTTCAATCGTAGACAATCGTGTGAACTTGGACGAGTAAAATGAACTTATACTATTGTTGAAATATATATATATATCTATATATATATATATAGATAGATATATATATAAATATATATATATATATATATATATGTGCATAGAAATGTGTTTACGGCGAATATTGACTATCTGTGTCGCTAACGTTCTCACGCTCTGAAACGTCGAACGGTTATTATCATAAAAGGAAAAAGGTGGTACATGTAATCGGATGCTAATGTAACGTGTCTGTTGAAGGTCTTCTTATAGAATTATGCATAAATCTAACATGCTTCCAGTTCGCTCATTTGTCTAATCTTAGAATTAAATCATCAAGAATGAGTCAAACTATTTCAAAGGATTCCCAGTGCTATCTATTTATTTCTACATAAACATTTTTATGATCGAAAGTCACTTTACTTAAAAAAAAAAACTCTTTATTATCGACTTTTCTAATGTAATTGTCGAAATTGTCAAAGAAGTAATATTAAAATAAAAAATGAAATAATAAATGAAATATACGTGAAATAACGTGATGTATCAGACGTAACATAGATGAAGTGGAATATATTGTTGCTTACTCCGATCACTGGCTGCTGTATCCAAGTCCTTCGTACCACTCGCGTCATTTACCGGCAAAAGTTTTGTCGATAATTTTGAGTTTGTCAGTTCTATAGCACTACTGCATAACACGACCAATCCAACGAGATACGTTACCTGCAAAAGCGAGGACGGCTAATAATATTCTAGAATCTCATAAGACAGTCAGATCGTATACCGTGAATCGCAGAGGTAATCATAATTGTATACTACTACACGTACATATAAGTATCTCTTTTGACAAGTAAAATATTAAATGTGATTATCATGCTCGTTATATATGTACGTATCATAACAATGTCAAGCAACGATGTAGAAATACGCGATTTTCAACGGTAAGATATAAGAAAGAAGAAATGATAATGATTATTAGCACGCAAGTAATTCGGAAAGTGACATTGAAAAGAAATAAATTCAAACGAGGACAAATTCCAAAAGTGTCCATTTTTTCTTTTTTTCTTGTCAATCGATACATTTAAATTTAAAAGAGAAAAAATCAAAAGTAATAGAAAGTCTTACAATCGTTCAATAAATATTATCCATCTACAAATCTTAGAGATTTAATATCTTCGAACGATTTGCCACAGACTTTCGACAAATATTAGTTTCGATATGACAAATATTAGGTATAGAAGAAGAGAAAAAGATTGATTATCTGAAAAAGTAAATATTATCTATATATCATTTATATAAATATATTTTTTCTTGTTTTTTTTTTACTCTCACAGTTAACATACATTCCATATAGGCGTATGTTAGGAGTCTAATCTATGACCTAATTATATCATATCAATGTCTTGTCCTTTTTAAAGTTTTTCATAATACAAAGATATTTGTACGCGTACGATTTAAAATATCACAAGAAACGAAGAAATCTTGGAGAATTTTAATTTAACTAACGTACCAACATAACAGCTCTTAAACGAAAATTAATTGACAGTTCGATCGATGATCACATTCTTTTGGTCATTCATGAATTTTACGAGCATGATACATGCGATAGATCGAAATGCATATAAATTTTCCATCTAGTCATCTCTGTTTCGAATGAATTGCAAATTAATGAACTTAATTAGGACGTTTTCACCGCGTCGAGCATTCTTTTTTCAAACTGAATTATTAGAAATCTTCACTTATATTCTTATATTATCTTCACGGCATTTCCTCTTTACAAAGCCATTAGCTCGATCTTTCTTAACGACTCACTGAATATTTCAATTGAGTTCAATTGAAATATTCACATGAAATCACAATACAAAATCGAAAAGTTAACAAAAAAAAAAAAGAAAGCCAATAAAAAACTTGACAAATATTTGCTCGAAATTGTTCGTTGACGTTGTGAAAATATTGATAAAATATCGGTCTTCGAGGGCAGATATGGAATGAAAAAAAAAAAAAAAAAATAATAATAAATAAAAGAAAAAGAAAGAAGGAAAGAAAAAATAAATCGACTTACAAGCAAAAAGGACTTCATTTTGCGACAAGAAGAAGCCTCAAGATAATAAAGGTTCGAATTTTAAAGTCGAGACGTGTAAATGCGTGTGAGGCGGTTCACGAATTGTAAGGCGATCTGTACGAATGACATCGCGTTGATCCTCTATATACGGGTTTTAACCATCAACTCCCCTCTCTTACGTTCTTTTTTTTTCCCGAACGGAAATACTTGGAGTAGATGTTTGAAGTTGGATCTGAAGCAAAGAGCCGCCGTTGACAAGGCCGCGGACTGGGAATCTCTTGGCTTTCCACGCGACACGCCTGCTTAGAGGCGTGGAGCTGCCTTTACCTGTGGGAAATCGCATTACCCTGACGTTTCTTTCCTCCTGTCTACGCATTCATGCGTTTACCGTGCACACACCTGCATAAATGCGTATACATATATACGCAGTGATATCCTTCGGTTTTGACTGCGTCACCAAAGAACGGAGGACGCGAGATTGGTCTCTCGTCATCTTCGCCAAGTCGTGCCAACACTACGAAGTAGTTCAAGATCTTTCTTAACGAAATAGGGTTTACATTTCGATTATCTTTCGATTCATTATTACTCACACGCGAAGCATACTCTCATTTTATTTCTATGCTAATTATAAGAATATCGTTATTAATTCATTTTAATCTATAAAATAGACATCCTCGATGAATTCTGCTACTTTCTTTCCTATCATTTTTCGAATAACTTAACTTTTCTCATTACCTAGCACGCATAATATAATTCTCGCAGGGAATAGATTTATCGCATCTATGCTAGCGAATAAGTTCAACAAAAATGCATTATGTATCCGTATAGAAAATAGCTTATTTCAAACTTTGATTTTTTATTAATCATCGAGTTAATGCTTTATCGGAACGAGCCAATACATTTAAAATCAACAATTTTTTCAACTTCCAAGACAATGTAGAATAATTCTGACTCTTTCCATATTTCTGACAGTTGCAATAACGATTTAAGTTATAATGACATTTTGAGGCGAGTTTGTACAAAACTTTATATACACACAACGAGATATGAATATTGATGAGCAAAGCTCTCATTTGTAACGATCGAAATTAACGGTATCATGATTGTTGTTGATTCTAATTTCATAACTTCAGTTATGTCAGTCCTTCCGATAAGTACTTATACCTGACAAATTACGTAAGGCCGCTTTCTATGTATTTAATAGATAACGAAGAAGGAAAAACATGTCTTTGGGTGTGACTTGTTGATTCTTTTTTTCATTCTCTTCTCGCAGTAAAAGATTATTGTTTAATCTTAAAATTTAGAATTTAGCATAGAATTTTTGCTAGAATTCGATGTTATTGTAAGAATTAGAGAAATCTTGATACATCACATCTGGATAGATTAACAATACGTTATTTGTGTACGTGTACACAAATGTGAATAATCGATAAACGGAATCGATAAACCGAAAATGATAGATTGCATGAATATGGAGACGAAACTAATTGTTTACCATCATTGATTAACATGTATTAATTATGAACTCGAACGTTAAAACCAATGTGTAAAATAAATGTTCGTTCGTTTATCATTAATATATTGTTTTGGCACAATCTGTTAATTGGATTACAAACGAAAAAAGAAAATCATTTTTAGAATTTGGAATTTCTATCGGAAATTACGTTTGGAAAACGTCGGAAATTTGTTTGACAATACCGCACGGAAAAGACAAAAGCTGTGATATATCCCTGTCATCTCAGTGAGTAATTTCACTATGGAATATCGACTTTCGTTTTCCTTTTTTTTATATTCTTTTTGTCATGCAAAAAAATCGAACGAAAAGCAAAGATATCGAGAGAAAGAGAAAATGGATACATAGAAACAATTTCAGAATATTCAATCGTATATGAAAATCTGCATATGACATTAGATTATCATGGCAGTATTGTTTGATGTTTTCTTCTTCTCTTCTACGACTATCGGTATTCACAACTATAGCTTAGACGCCTGTGGAACTGCAATCTGACGTACAGAAAAGTTTGCGTTTTTCCTGCTCTTTCACGATCGAACCTTCTTCTTGATAAAGATTCATAACATTTTAAAGATTTTATTTTTTTTGTTATTTTTATTTATTTTTTTATTCCTTTTTTTTTTAATTTCTTCTCAAATAAAAGATATAGCGATTCTTTTATTAACACATTCCGTCTTTAACGTTAATATTGCGAGTACAATGGTTGTTGATCGCTATATAAGGATCCAGAAAATGATGATGTCGTTAAAACATGAACGAAACGATCCTGACGAAAAACAATTCGATCTATTCGCTCGTTTGGAGATTATTTATCGCTGGTCATTATTATATTTACAATCGATACGTTTTTGGACGTTCGTATTTTAGAAGAAGTTCGTAATCCTCAAAAATGACAAACACATTTTTAATCGAATGCAAAACAATTTCATAATATAATTGTATTTCGTATGGAATCAAAGTTAAATAGATTATGATTGTTTTTATGGAAAATTTAATTATTTTTCTCCAATCGAGAATTCTTCTGCGCATTTTTCATATTCTGAAAATTTAACAAATACTCGAAACGATATCAATATCAGATAAACAAAAAATTATTTGCTATAGCAAATTAAATTTATTTTATTCCATTGAAGAAATTGAAAAACGTTCGTCCGTATTAATTAAACTTATATATCTCATTTTTCTTTTCCCTAAATTCCATTTCTCTTTACTCTAAAAAAGAAAAAAAGAATTAAAGTTGATGAAGAATAAAGCGTATCCCGAGTATTTAATAAAATGTCATAGTCCATGCAAAATACAAGGCACTATTTACAAAAATATCGGCTTACGCATTTAGCTAGTAATCACTAAAGTAAAGTCACATGCGTTTTCCGGATTTTACGTCACTGGCGACAAAATGTCTAAGCTTGTAACGAGATAATTTTTTAACAGTAGGTGCGTATTAACGATAATACAAAAAAAAATATCGTTTTGTAAAGCGTGTCGCGAAAATAGCATTGTGATATTAATATAATTTCATTTGAGCTTACACGCACTCGCTTAATTTTTTTTATACAAAAAATAAATTTTTCTTTTCTCCTGAAAGAGAAACGCATCTTTCAAGTGCTATTTCTGGCTCGTAATACGGGACGACAATTACAAATAAAATCAAGAGAAGCACGCTAAATGAACGCCTGCACTCTGATTTTTCGCATCGCAAAAAAGGCCGTAAAGGTGTGAAATCGGTAGACAATATCGGTACAAATGATTAGCATAGGAAATGTCGAAGTACATGACATTACTCGTCGTCTTCGTCGTTGTCTTTTAAACGTTTTTTTAACGATGTCTTTTTAACACTCGTGTCCTATTTCAATTTATAAATGTGCTGATCTGAAAGGAACAAGTTATATCGAATAAAAATTCGATAACGTTAATGTAAAATAAGTTAATCTAAATAATTATATTAATTAATGAAAAAGTCAATGAGATATGTGGGAAGCATTTCATTTGATAAAAACATAAATACATCGAACCGAACTTGTTCTTCTCCCTACCCTTTGCCATGCTCCCTCCCTCCCGCCATGCTTCCCACTACCGACCTTTCAGTAACGGAGACGATAGACCACGCAAAACGGGCCGCACTTGCTCGCGACTCCTCGACGAACGTGCACGTGCGTAAAACGTGCACGAGAAATCACGCTCTCCGTCTCTCTCTCCTTTCTCGTTTTTTTATTTCTTTCTCTCTCTCTCTCTCTCCCTCTCTCTCTCTCTCTCTCTCTCAGGCACACTCACACACTCTCCTCTCTCCCCCTCTCTCTCCTGTCATTGTTATTCTCGAACGTGAGACCATTTTTTTTTTCGTTATCAAAATATAATAAAAATAATAAGGAAAATCTTGAGTGAGAAAATAATGCCGAAGGATCACCTGTGCATAAGTGTTTCACTGTGTATGAAAGAATTCCTTTTATTCTCTACAGAAGATGCAAGATAAAAAGATTTCTCAAGATTTTGTCATATAACTAAGTTTATGTAGAAGATAGACATCAAACATAAACAATAAGATCGACGCCTCGAGCGATCGTCATCGTAGGATCAAGAAAAGCCGAAAATAGACAATATGAACGATGAGTCGAATAAATTGCGCCTTTGGCAATTTCTCGATCCACCCTCGATGGAAGGCCAAAGACTTTTTTCTCGAGAATCGTCGAATTAATCGATCTTTTGATAGGATCGATGAAAATGCTAAGGAAGGTGTTCGTTTTTTCGGAGTGACTTTAAATTGAATTTAAAAAATGTACCTTAATGTCAGACGCCTATCGTTTTCGCTATTGTCTGTCATTAATCAAGGAACTTAATTACTAGTGGAAAATTGAACCGCGGAAAGTGAATCTTCATCGGCTACGAAATCCATTGATTATCGGAAAGAAAGAACTTGGTGAGTTTTAACGAAATTATTATCCTACGTTCTTTCGATTTCTAACGAACTTTCGTAATATTCTCATTGGATAGATATCGTTTGGACGTGACGCTCTCTCCTTTGGAAATTAAAAGAAAAAGAAAAAAAAAAAAATTTCTTCGAGAGCTTAACTCGTTGACTTTGTTTTTTTTTCTTTTCATAAATGTTATCTCGTAAAAAATTTCATAGTATTTATCGGAGCTTGATTGAAACTGATTGTTTTCAGAAACAATGAACCTATTTTGGTTTACAATAGACTCAGGACACAAGAGAAACGTCCTGAGAATATCAAACAAATGACCAAAGTTCGTTTGGGAACATGCAGATAATTAAAGAGAAACTTCGAATACGCGAAATGCATTTATGTAAACCGTAGGACGATCATCTAAATACAAAATGAATTCTTGATTCGTAAATTGTCTGGATTCAAATGTAATCTTTATTTAAGATCGATGAAATGTTCGTTGATGTTTCTTCGTTACGTAGGATCGCGATATTTATATAAATATAGCAACAACATCAGATAAATATTTGTGAAATAGACAAAATCATTTAGTTATTTACAAAACTCTAAACTCTATTTATTGTCACAATGATCGACCAATTATTTAACTATCCTATTTTACTATAGAAAATTGAAAACTTTAATCTCATTTTTTTATTCCATTTTTATTCATTTCTGCTTATACGATGTACTTTCTCTTTTTTATTTATTTTTTAATCTAAAGCAATTCCTTTTATAATGCGTTTTATTTCAAGATAAAATAAAAACAAAATTGCTTACTAGTAAGGATAACATTTTCAGACACGAATGATGCATCTCTTTGAAAATTCGAGAAGAGTAACGAGCCTCCTTCTTTCCAAAACAAATGTTACGATAACATTTATATCGACGCCGTTGGATAAAACATTTCTTTTTTAGTGCTACGGGGAAACAAGATACAAATATTAGTCCAACCGAGTTTTCTACCGCTCGCTCGTATCGGCAGATGATCGTTTCGAAATAAACATCGATGAAATTGGCGCGTAAGTAACGACAGGATAGCCAAAAACTTTATTTCTAAACTCGAATTTCCTTTCTACAATTACATCGTCGTTAAACGATAAATAGCATAATTACTGACATTCCAGAAGAGAGAGAAAGAGAGAAAGAGAGAGAGGGAGAAAGATAATTTCAATGGTAGTATAAATAAATAAATTATACAATAGTTCGTCGATAATCGTTTATTTCCGAATAACAAATCAATCAAGTGAACATAAAATGCATTTTCAAAGCACATAACACACTCGTATGCACGATTATTCATAGACGGTAATTTTTATGCTCGATTAGAAATTCTATCAAACTGCTCGCTACAATTAATTAATTTCACGACCGAGAATAATTTATAGTAATATCCTTCATCTAATAGTATTTACAGGGCTGTACCTACTCGTTTTTCACATTCTATTAATTTACAAAGATACGAACAAATTTTTTTATTTTAATCTTATTTACGAGTAATCGCATAAATGAGACATCTTTAGTACAATATATCCCATACAACGTGTTATGTATGTCACGATTACATTACGATGACTTTTTTCTTATAACTGTCGTTCTAAAATATAATTTTTAATGGTTAGATTCAACAGTTAATTTAACACGACGAAATAAAATACGCTCGTAAATTTGGACCATTGTACTATAATATCATACTATATATAATATGTGTACGTGACACACATATTACTAGTCTACGAAATTTCTTGGCTTCGAAACAAACGACTGTACTTAATGCATAAATGTACGAAGACTCAATGATGTCTATAATTTATAACAGCGGATTCTGTTCGAAATAGACAAGATAGTGTTGTATATCGATTCTATTAATATACCTAGAGCGTCCATACATAAACAGAAAAGCATAATAAAAGTCTTCGAACGTCGAAAAAGTCTAAATATTTTTATCAAATTTTATCTTACTCTTTTTTATTTCAAATCTTATGTGTTTGCATGTTATAAATTTTATTTTTGCTTTTTTTTTTTTTTTCTTTTTTTTGAATAGAAGTTCTATTTAAAAGAGTAGAAATCATAAAAGAAAATAAATTCTATTTAGAAGGGTAGAAATCATAAACTAATAAAAAGTGAAGAGTATGCAAACGTGTTGTAGGAAGAAGCGATTGTATAGATAATAGAAAGTATTGAAAAGTTTTACGCTCAGCACAAAATATTGAACAATAATGTTAGAACACGATTTAAATATTTAAAAAAAAAAAAGGTATACTTCTGTCATTATTCTCTCCATCGTTATATTTTGTCGTGACAGTCCTTCGTGTATATATATATATATATATATATTGATCGAATAGCATACATGTGATACGTACATCATGCACTTACGATCCAATCATACACCATCCTCGACGCAGGCCGCGAGTTTTATAAATTGAACGAAATAAATCGAACAAAAAAAGAATGCGTTAAATCAAGTAGGAAATTGTTCGCAACCACTTGAGAATAAATGAAATTCATCGAATTTTTTTAAGCCAGAGTGTTTTTCTTTTATTCTTTGTCTTTTTTTTTTTTTTGTTTTTTCTTTTTTATCGTAATTAGAAAAAAATCATTTTACACAAGGCAAGTAGATAAGACGATAGAAATATTTCTTATTAATTTTAATTAGGCATACATATTCGTACGTTAGAAAAAAAATAGCATAAAAGGAGTATGATTGTAAAAAGCATATAAGTACGAATACGATCATAAATAATACTTGTCACTGAAACCCACTCGATAATCGATGGTTTGTCGTAAGCAGATATTTTCCACGATTCATTTTCTGTACACGTTATGTTGTGACTTCAGATCACTAACACGAATTCGCTGTAAAATGTCATTTTATTTTCGATGATCGATAGTACCTATATCCAAAAAAATATATATGTAAGTGAGATTAAAAGCGTGTGAAAAAAAATACGTAAATATCGAATGCATGTGAAATAAGTGTTCTTTTTTCCTTCTTCAAAAAATCACCATCATTTTATATAATTTCTCAACATATTTTTGACGTATACTTTTGCTCACAATACGATGTTCATCCGCATTATTGATTCTTTGATAAAAGATTATTCTTTTGTTAATCACGCATAACATGAAATACATTCAAAAGGATATTCTCATAGTAAACAAAAAGATTATCTTTTCATATATCAATCTATATATATACACGTTATAATTATGCAAATCAATGAGTAAAATTAAAATATATATACATAGGGTATTTCGCTTAATACTCTATTTTGTACAACCGCAATCGTACAAAGGAACCATAATCACACTTTTAGCACTTTGTACTCTAAAGGCCCTATGCAATGAAAAAAGAATAGTCCATGAAATATTCTTTATAAATCGAGCTATGGATTTAACTTGCGAAATAAAAGAAACGATGTTACACTTTATCATAGAGAGAGAGAGAGAGAGAGAGAGAGAGAGGGGGAGACATTTTGTTTGTCGTATACCAACGATAACGTCTGTCATATATAATATTCACGAGTTAAATAGAGCTACGCTTAAAGAATATTTAATCGATGTAAGAAACAAGATCTTAATCAAGCTAAGAACATGCTTCTGAAGGGATTACGAAATTATAATTAAGAACAAATTCATTTCGTTAAAACGACGGCATTATGACGTTTAAACGACGACACGGAAGGGTTCATCAAATATTTGAATAAGGATATTTAATGATTTTCACGATTAAAATTTCTATTTGTTTCTCTTCTATATTTTTCTTTTCTTTTTTTATTAAATATAAATATTTGCATATCGTATTTTAATAAAAAAAAAATTGCTACGAAAATTTTTCGAGCGACTTTAAAAGATTCGAGCTTTTGATCAAGCGCGCAATATTGTCCGTGCAAACAGTGACGGAAGGCATTCGTGCATACGCGCTAAATCTACTTTGTCTTTTATATATCTATGATTTCGCCGGCTCTACGGGTCGCACCACTAATATCTCGCAAATGTTTACTCACAGTAGATTCTTCGGTTCGCGTGCTCTTCTTCGTTTGCTTCTTCGAATGAAAAACATTATACAAGAGAGAAGAAATTTACTAGACTCTCTTAAAGATATCGACAGTTGAGCAGCACATCAAGACCAAATGTACCAAGTTTATCGATAATATCACTAACAAGTATCATCAATCAAATATGCACTTTCAAGCCTCCTGATGATAGGCAATACAGGTTGGAAGCATGTAAGAATATATTGCCTATCGTCAGGGACTTAAGAAGTTTTTGATAGATGACTCTTGCTATCGCTATTATCAAGAAAATATGGAATGTTGCCAAACGTTTGAAGTTTTCGTCAATATGGTAAACCATATTGTAGGAAACTAGTTGGTATATACCGATGTTGTGTCCTTCAACTGATGTAATCGAGTTATCGCGTATAAAGTGCATACGCGAGGCCAAGGAAGCATTGCAGTAACGAGACATTGTCGTTGCTCTACACGTTAACGCTCCAAGCGTTAGAACGCGTAAAGCCTTCTATACCCTGCATACATCTTGTTTAATACGGTCCATCGATAGCGCTCGTTTTTTATTGCGAGCAATCACTTTTATAAGATGATAGATCATTTAATAAATCCAACAGGATGTATATTTTATTACATATATATATTAACTAATTTTACACTTTGTGATTACGAGAACGCATAGAACGTGTTTAACTTATTTAAATTTATCTTTCGAAAGTAAGAATAAATTATTACAATTAAAACATAATCGAGATTGTAATTAATTATCTCAAAGATCAATTACGTACATTTGACATATGAAAAAAGATCAAAGGATGTATCTTCTTATTAAAGAGATTCGCCGGACTTGAAAAAATATACGTTTCAAAAAATATGTTAACAATCATGATATCGACAGTATCTTTGGAAAAACTGATTGTCTGGCATCTTATTGAACGAAATACAATTGCAAACGTGCACATCATGAAGATGTAGGGCTACGTCTAAGCTTTGAACAAGTAACAACCCACAAGGGAATATATATTGAACGCTTTCGGATTGAATTCCACGTTAGTTCCAAAGCGAAGGTAGACACATTGATGCTTCTAAGTAAATTGCTATATATGGCTATTGACGATAGCACTATTATACTACTCAATACTCATGAAAGCAAATATAGATATTTTTTAAATATACATATATATATATATGTATATTTATATATACAATGTTTCATGCATGTTTCTAATAACGTCGAAATCAAATGATCCTTCTTTTTTATTTTATGTTAAATAATATGAAACCATAATACATGTATAGATAGAAATAAACGGAATGAAAAAGTAGAAAGCTTCGTTTAAATAACTAAATCTACAAAGTTACTTACAACATTTAGGCAAACCTAAAAAAAATTTTCCCACAACGCGTTTTTCCAATTTCTCATCAGAGAAAAAGAAAATGAGAAAGAGAGAGAAAGAACATTTTAATAGGCCTTCGATTAATCGCATCGGTTTTACTTTCCCTGTCATTTCCTTCCCTTTATTAAAAATAACTCTCTTTTGGTCGACATTCGAATTATAAAAACAATTTCCACGAGTACTGCCTCTGGTATTTCTTTTTATTTTTCTTTCCATACGTTTTTGTCGTTGACATATTAATAGCGAAAATGAGAATATATATTTCTGATTTACTTATAAATAAAATTTACAGAACTTAATGATCATTAAACGAGAAAAAAAAATGTTTCCTATTAAAAATAAACGATAACGAATGTACGACAATTAATTTTCTTTTCTGGTAACGCAACAAATTGTAATTAAATTCATTCGTCCTGTACAGTCCTATTTAAACATTATAAAAGAAACTATAGCACAATATAGATATTTTATAACGTCGCATTCATAGAAACATACCAAAAGTAATATTTTAACTACGATTTCTTTCAAGGCTCAAAAATCAAATCGTATTGTAAAATTCGTCTATAAAACGAAAATAGTAAAAATGTATACAGGTACTTTTTTTCTATCTATTCTCGTTAATTATTTTTAAAATTCACATTAATTTTCACGGAGCTTAATGAATTGGATCGTTAAAAATTTAAGTCCGATTTATTAAATTCAAAAATTATATTATATTAATATGTGTTTTAGATTTCGCCTTTGCAGGATGAACGATTCGTGGCTGTCATATGAGGATCTCGAGGATTGGTCATCCACGTTAAACAATAGCTTTTGGATCAACAAAAACGGATCCTACGGCGAAAACGATGGTATGGAGTTTCAAGCACGATTTTCTTCGTAAAATAAAAGAAAACAAATAGCCCGACGATAGAACAGACGAAAGAACCTTTGCTTATTTAAGGCATGTTTTTTATGGAATGTGATTTTTTATGTTTCCATTTCATCGAATATAAAATTCCATCTAATATATTTCGAGATATAAGCACGAGAACATCGAGAAAAAACACAAATGTCGCTTTTCTTTACGGTCGATCACCGAAAACAGATGTTTCGATACGATCAGTTTATGTCCGATTCTTTAGTGATGGATGACAGGCATATATATATATATATATGTACAGGGTGATAAAAAATGAACGCATTCGAACTCTATCAAAGGAGAGAATACTTGAAAAGAATTCAATCCAGTGCTATTTATTTTATTTGACTATTACGAAAATTGCGAGATAGAGAGGTGGTTCTTATTTTTGATATATTTATAATGATCTAATTTATCATCCTCCAATGTCCAAACGCATCCGTATTTTTACACCCTGTATTATTGGCTATTTATACTATTTAAATAAGATTAAGAAAACAATGTGGCCATTTAATTTGAAATTTGATATTTGGGTTTACAATACTCGAAAGGTACTCAAAATCCCTTAAGTCTGAGATAGCTTGCACGTATTTTTGATAAAAGGGTCCATAAAATGGAACGGAGGAATAAATCGTAGGTATATACATATGTATAAAAGTCTTACGAGCAAATGATATTGAATCTTTTTGCATAACGAGAATATGGAAGGTATTTCGAGGAAAATATTCTCTTGAAGAGTAAAGTATTACAAGTTGGGTAAATTTATTTTATAAGTTACTCAATGGATATGTATTTAAATGGACTCTGTCTGACGAAATGTTAGAAACATGAAACTATTGGATACTTGAATTGTGTGGGCTCGAATTGTGTGGGCTCGAATTTGACCTTATACTTGTGCACATTGATTTATTCATTTCCAGAAGATCTATACGATGTGCCGACTAGCGTGACGGTTATCCTCAGTATTTGTTATGGAAGTATATCGGTCCTGGCAATCGTTGGAAATTCTCTCGTAATGTGGGTTGTCACGACAACACGGCGAATGCAAAACATGACGAATTTCTTCATCGCCAATCTCGCCTTAGCTGACATTATTATCGGTCTCTTCGTCATTCCATTTCAGGTAGTTAACATATTCTATTTATATACTTTATATATTCAATATCATTCTTCACATTCTTTTTTCTTCCAAGTTTCAAGCAGCCTTATTGCAGAGGTGGAATCTTCCGCATTTTATGTGCGCCTTCTGTCCCTTCGTTCGTATACTTTGCGTGAACGTATCTGTATTTACGCTCACAGCGATCGCGGTCGATAGGCATCGTGCCATCCTCAAACCACTCAGGTGAGATATCGTCAAAATAAATGATTATACATCAAAAATGATTAATATCTACGGCTGTGTTGTCTTTAAAAAGTTCTTTATTTTCTTAACGTATGTCCACATTAATTTATATATATATATATAAAGTTGATGTTTTAAATGATGCGGGTGACTTTAAATGGCCTTTCAAATTTAAAATAAAATAAAGAGAGAAATACGAATAGAAAATATGTAAAGATATGGAGAAAATACAGGAAAATAGAACACCATACCGTTTTATCCGGAAAGTTTCTTTTCATCTTGAGAAAACGGCTTTCCAAAAAAACATTGATATCAATTTATAAAAGATTTATATACAAAACAATAATGGAGTTATTGATAAGACTAAATAAAGTCCAAAGCTATGTTGAGATATCGACTGAACAAAACTCGGTTATCTCGTTGTTAAACTCGTTAGGGTGATGCCGCGAAAGTTAAACAAAGTTCGCTGGAAAGGTAACACGTAGGTAATCTCGTTTGCGTCGTCGACTTTCTTAAAAAATATTTTTACAATTTCTCGCAAATATATATTTTTGACATTTCTTTTCTTCATTATTTTATTATAAAGAAAAGAAAGTTTAGGACTCGAAATTCTTAGATGAAATAAACATTACATACGCGAAAAAATAAAAGATCTATTTAAGTTTGACGTTCTCAAGATGTAAACTTTTCTTTTTTTTAATCTTAATACATTAATCAGATTAATTATTTACAGTGCTAGTCCGACTAAACTGAAAGCAAGAATCATCATAGCAGGAATTTGGATGCTGGCTACAGCTTTAGCGACACCAATGGCACTTGCGCTCAGAGTGATTATGGTACCAGAAAATATGACTAGTAAGAGAACTCATAATTTTATTTTTATAATTTCTTCTATCGATCGTGAATTAATTTACAGATTAACGCGAACATCGATTTATGATTATTAAAAGTTTAAAAATTGAACGCCTCGAAATAATAACAAACGTTAATGCTCCGATCGACCTCGATAAAATCGTAGTGCTTCACTCGATTTAGGTTGCAGATGATTTTTCTTTAATGCTTGATGTAAACTCTTAATCGGTCTATCGGTGCGAAGATGCACCGCGAGATATCGCGACATGAAAGGTACCGCAATATGTCCTGAAAAAACAATTCATAAGGAATCCAAACGGTATCATTTGCTGACCACTATTACGCGCCACACGTACGTTCCTGTTTATTTGTATTCCATTCTAATTTTAAATTTATTTTTCACCATGGGTTAACGAGAGTCCATCTGGCATTGAATACATACGATTTCATCTTCCTAACAATAACATCCGGACTATCGATCTAGTATACGAGCTAATTTATAGATAATGAACAATCAGAACGTTATTTTCTATCGATTCGGCTACAATAATATAAAAGGATGATCACGGAAATTGTCATGGAAAAAAAAAAAAAAAAACAAATTGGATATCGAGTATACTCTTCGTTCATAATAACTTTCTACTAATCCAACCAATTTACGAGAGGACAATCGATCACTACTCGAGTCCTCGAACAACCTCAAAGAGACTAAGTACATATGTACATTACTATTGCGGCGTTCCCGTTCGATTTATTGACGAATCGCTTGTAGAAAATGCCGAGAGAGCGCTTTTTATATTTTCCACGAAAATACAAGAAACAAATTAATCTTGTATTATGAATTTATAATTTTTAACTGCATCAAAGTTTATAATAGACAAGAATATAGCGCATGGTATACTTAGAATTATTATAACGGAGAATGAAGGTTGCAAGTCGCATTGAACAGAAGAGAATGCAAACTCATTAGAAGAACAGGTCAATTTTCTCAATGCATTGAGATTTGAACTTGTGCTAAATTAGAAGACCGCCAGAAATTGCTCTTTTAATCGGTCGCAGCGAGTGTCTTTTTCATTCCCCGATAAAAATGAACAAATAAAAAAGAAAGCTCAAATATTTGATTTAACTTTTAAAAATATCCTTCTCGTAATTCCCCATTAATTGTCTCGTAAAAACAATAGTCTTATTTCCATCCACGTAACATCTATTAAAGAGAGAAGTGTGTGCCATGAATATCGCTCATAAAAACTGACTCCACCTTTTACGCGTAGAAGACGTCGACGAATCTACATACATACCGCACCTTTCCTCTCTTTTTTCTAACTACTTTCTCCCTCTCCCTCTCTCTCTCTCTCTCTCTCTCTCTCTATCTATCTATCCATCTATCTCTATTCATATATCTGTCTATCTATTTATTTTTATTTTAATTACGAAGCACTCGTTTAATTATGTTACAGAACGTCGAGAAAAACAATGAAAAAAATAATGAAAGAGATACATATATATATATATATATATATATATATATAGAGAGAGAGAGAGAGAGAAAGAGAAATTATACATGTTTACTAGATTTTTCCAGCTTACAATGGAATAAATAACATACGTAGGATATATAGGATATAAGTAATATGTAAGAAAAGTATAACGCAAGGAAAATTTTGACAGGTAGTCTATAATACCGATAGAGTATCGCATTGCGTAACAAGATCATGTTGTCCTTAAAAGCTCCATTTAAAGGTATCGAGTTGATCCTAATATCATTGTAATAGCTACCGCGAAAGATCATGGTCTCCCTACGTATCACATTGTCAGCTACATCAAAATCGAAAAATACTTTTTTTAAGGCAAGATTATATCCTAATGGACTGATCTCGAAAACACAATACATTTCAGCAAAATTTTCTATCGGATTATAGCTATATTTCGAAAGATAACCGAATCTTAAATCGATCAAAATAAGGATAAAAATAATAAATCGATATTTTATTAACGTCTTATTTCGATATTTTCAGGTGGACGTTATCATTTGAAACCGTTCTGCCATAATGAAAACATGTCGGAAAATTCAATGCTAACGTATCGAGCATTATTGGTTTTCCTACAATACATGACACCTCTTTCAATAATATCCGTCGTGTATGCTAGAATGGCTAGGACACTTTGGGGCAGCAGAGCGCCTGGAAATGCAGAAGATTCGCGTGATGCTGCTTTTATGAAAAATAAAAAAAAGGTATTCACGCTTTTATACGTACGTATCTATCTAAAAATTGAATTTTATGTACAATATGAAATATCGAGTATCTTGAAGATTCTCAATGCTATATATTTAACTTGTCCATTTATTGCATTAATTTGTTAAGCATCGCGCCTGAACATAGATAACGCTCCATACTTCGTCGATAATATAGCCCTTGAATGATATATCATGGAAATAATTTTCTAAATCCCTTATGATAAGAAAGAGAAATTTGCTACATTATCGACACATGGAACATTACCGACCTCCAAATTTGTGCTTAACAAAGGAAAAAGAAAAATTGTTTTTCATAAAAAAAATTGTTTATTATAAAAAAAACTTTTTTTTTATAATAAACGCAGGTTATCAAAATGTTGGTAATTGTCGTCGTATTATTCGCGATATGCTGGTTACCATTACAATCGTACAACGTACTGGAATACACTTATTCAGAAGTAAATCAGTGAGTAAATTGTTTTTCCAAACCTTTCTCAAACACCAACTGTATATAAAACTTAATTAATTTTTATAATATACACTGATACATATATTTTTCATAAAATATAGTTTATTGCAGATATCAATACATAAACATTATATGGTTCTGTTGCGATTGGCTAGCCATGTCGAATAGTTGCTGCAATCCATTCGTTTATGGTATATACAATGTAAGTCATTAATCTTAATTCACATTATGGAAATGACCGTTGTCATTATTTAAAAAATAATTATAGGAAAAATTTAAGCGGGAATTTCAACAGAGATGCCCATTTCGATCTCGAAAATTAACCATCAGTCCACCGACCGACAGTATGGATCTCGACAAGACGCAAAGTACACGAGCATCCATTAGGTACATTCTCAGGTGCTTTTCTCATATTATAAAATCTCGTTACTATTATTAAAAAAAAAAAAAAATAATAAATAAATATTAAATTGAAAAATTCAACTGTAAAATCGTTATTCAGGATTTTTACAGGAAATATTATTTAATAATCGTTGAACTATTGTCCAGATATGATTGGCGACGAACAGGTTCCAGTGGTTATCCGTCTTTCTATAGAGGTGTACCAATGCGAGAATCATCCAAAATAACCATTAACAGCAACAACGAATCTATTACTCGACAAACAAATATATCAACACGTTGGTCTCGCAACGAACAAAAAAATCAATGCTGTCCTGATCAAAGATCACCGAGCAAAGCAATGGAACTCTACGTCTTCTCCTCCGGCAGACACAAACATACGAAAAGTATCGGTACAGAAGAATTGTGTCTTTAATATAAAATAATCATAAAGAGATCTTAGCGTCCACGATCGATTCTTTGGATCGATTCTGTTTAGGATATTATTATAAAACTGAACGGAACGAATTTACGATGAATTTCGTCAAAGAACTATATTCAAAGTTCGCATTATTTTTTTCTTTGTCATAGCTCGTTAAAAATAATATAACGAAGCATTCCTTTTGATTATTCCAAGCGGAAATTAAACTACTTTTACTATTTAAGAAAATTTTACAAATTTTATTTGAAATTTTAAATTAAGTCATTTATATAAGATAAATTTGCAAGTATTTTACATATTAAATAATTTGCTCAAATTAAAACTGAGCCAAATATTTTTTATAAATATAATAACGTGAAATGACATGAAGTATTGGAACACCGTATAAATTACATTCATAAATTACATTCATAAATAAATTTTAAATTATAATTTTTCAAAGCACATGATCTTAATGTAAAATAATGAAAAATAGGGTAATATTGATTTTAATAAATTGTTTAAAATGCAAATAAATTTATATATGATATCATGGATATCAATGAGAATCAAATTATACATATACTCGTACTAATAATGAGCGGATAGAATGTAAACATAAAAATAAATTAAATAAGTGGTACGCTACTAAAGTATTTCTGAACTATTTCTAGTCAATAAATGTACAGAAAAATAAAAGTAATAAAATCAACCAGACTTTAAAAAGTCCCTTTTACAAATTCGTGCGTAGAGAAATTATATTATTTTATATTTGTATATATCATCTATTAAAAAATATAACTATATCATTTATAAACATGTATTAAAAATACAGCAAGTCATAATTTTATATAGTTATAAAATTTAAATAGAAATACCTATTTTAATCAAAATTCACATTGTTGCGACGCTCTATGTCTCTAATTTCTAACATGTCAGTCTTAAGATGCAGCTTCATAATCTCTCTCCATATATCCATTCTATGTTGCTCATTATCAATTCCAAGCCTTAATAAAATATTTTCATTTATTCTTAAAAGTACTCTTCCAGTGATATCATGCTTTGAAGAAAGATAAAAATAAATAAGATATATTACAAATATATAGATTTAATAATACCATATTTTTTTACCAACAAAAAATTATATTTTATACTTACATAAAGAAATTTTTCATGATATAATTGATAATAGTCACTGCAATGTCTCCGTAACCATTTCTGGACATCTAAAACATTCCATAAATATACTGGTCTAGGTCGGGCTGTTTTAATCTAAAATAAAATAAAATATAAATATATACATATATATATATATATATATATATATATATATATATATATACATATTAGTACATTTTAATATAATTAAGTTCAAATCTTGTTGTTTAACATAACTATGAACATTAATTAGCTTAAACTTACTTTTGGCTTATTTGTAGAATTAACAGTTTCTTCTACCATTGTAATAGCAAAACTTTAATATTTGCTCAATGATTTAATTAATCCATTCCATAAACAAACGGAAAAAATTTTAAAATATACCTATCATAGTTTTATTTTGTTAATTTTTTAAGAAATAATCATCAATTAATTAAAAAAATGTCATAGTGACATTGATCTTAACTAATAAGCATAGATTAAACTCATTCAAACTTCAAAGAAGATTGGCATCTTTTCATTTGGTGATATAAACAGATCATCGCAATATAAATCTAGGGTGAAAACTAATAATACCATTATTAAAACTGACGAAAATACAAATTGGCTTAAAATGAATTTTATAAGTGGGATACTTGTAATTTTTTTCATATTTATAATATCAAAATCATAGAATGAATATAATTATTATAAATTAAAATATTAAATGTAATAGTGATTTTTTGGTCGTCAAGTTGCTCTTTGAATCATTTCTATTTATAATTATTTTTTATATTTAATTACGTCTTTTCATTTTTATGTCAAAGAAACGGCTCCAAAAGTAATTATAAGATTATATTATTTCATTTAAAAAGACGTAGAGGAGATGAATATCGTTTTAAATAATTTGTAGAAAACTAGTTAACCGGAAGTGAACTTTATTTTGACTCATTCACAAACTCTACATCAGTTTCGTATGCTATTTCCGATCTTTCCTCCTGTGACTGTCGAAGCAAAATGGTTAGTTGTTTTATTTATCATATAAAATTTTACAGAATTGTTGTCCTTTTAAGAAATTTTTAAAGATTAAAGTTTTTTAAACATTCGTCAATGGTAAATAAAATCTGAAAATATTTTTATTTTATCTAACGTGTCATTTTGCAAAAAAAAAAGGAAAAGAAAAGAAAAAAACAAAAAGCAAACCATGTGGTTTTTACAGTAAATCTGTCATAATTTAATAATATACGTTCCATATAATAATCTTTTAAATAAAAATAAATATTTTAATGATAAATATAAGATCGTTGAGCCTATATTAATGTAAATACCTAACCCTTATTAGAAGAAAAACATTAAAATACATAGAACAATAATGTAGGAAATATTTTATCTTTGCAGACTTGCAAACGCAGAAACGGTGGACGTGCTAAGCATGGCCGTGGCCATGTAAATCCTGTACGCTGTACTAATTGTGCAAGATGCGTGCCAAAAGATAAGGCAATCAAAAAATTTGTCATTCGCAATATTGTAGAAGCAGCTGCTGTAAGGGATATAACAGAAGCCAGTCAATATCCATCTTATCAACTTCCCAAACTTTATGCTAAGTTACACTATTGTGTCTCCTGTGCTATTCACTCTAAAGTGGTCCGTAATAGATCTAAGGAAGCTAGACGTATTAGGACACCACCTGTGCGGAATTTCCCAAGGGTAATTATAAGATTATTACAAATTTTATTTAAATGAAAAATAGAATATTTAACATTCGTTAATTATTAATACATTACTTGTATAATTATTTAAAGACAAATAAAAATTAAAATCATGTATTGATTATTATTTGTCGATTGAAAAAAAACTATCTTTAATTTTTAGGATTTACGCCAAGGACAGCAAAACAGAAAATAATTTTTCTATGTAAGAATTTAAAATAAAAATAAATGTAACAAAATCAATCAAATAAAAATCCACACATTTTATTTGCCCTATACTTCATAAATTACAGAATAAATATACACTTTATTGCTCTTCAAGGATATTTTCATGTAGACACACAATAGAAGAGTAAAGTATGAATAAGCAGAGAGATACAATTATTTTTGAAAATCATAGTGACCGTGATGTGAAGAAGCAAATTGAACACATAGTTTCAGCACTAATTTTTTATACTAATAGATATTATTGAAGTCGACTTGACAACGAATTCAGAAATAAAACAACATAATTTTACTTTCATTACTTACATAATAAAACACAAGTTATATATAATTTCATATAGAAGATCTAATAAATTTTGTGATTCAGATTAAATTAATGTACAATTAACAACAAAGTTGAGAAGTAGATTAAATAAGGAATCATTTATTAGCTTCTTCCATCGCTTTCTTCAGTGTTTTCTCAAAAATCTTTTTTGAGTCACAAAAACCTTGTTTTGTTTTCCCAAATGAATTTGGTCCTGCAGAGGTAGGCGTTTCTCTTCCAATATTTCGCATTCTCATTCTGGCTTCTGCTGGCATTTCTTCTGGTTCATCCTCTTCGTCTGCGTTAAATACAGATGCCACTGTAGGTCTCTGTACTACAGTAGTTTTTGTGGCAGAGTTCTAAAAGGACAATCAATTATATATAACATCATATATACCGTATATAAATAATATACTTACAGATACGGAACCCAATTTGATCTGAATTCCCTTTTTTTGATCAGCACCAGTTTGCCTTTTCCCAAACCCAAATGCAAGTTTCTGTTTCTTGACGTCACCATGGCCAAAGTTGCCAGATTCACAGTGGTCATCTGATCTTAGCGGTGAACGATCCCTTCCTCTGCTGTCCCCTCTGGTGTCCTCTGCTCTGTAGACACTTGACCCTGACAACGTCAAACACTGGCAAAGTTCAGATCAAGTTAAACAACTTTGATTATTTAGCCAGAAATCTTTATGCAACATGCTTAGTACAACTTTCTTGTCCTATAAATAATGTAATATAAATTATTCTTATACGTTAAAAACAAGTTAATCTATAAAAATTTATCTGATTTAAAATTATATTTTTATCATACAATTTAGAAAATATATTAAGAATTGTTTGATCATAAATCTTATTTATTGACAATATTACGTCGTTACTTTGTCAATATACAGATTCGAGGCAGTTTAATTTGTACGATAAATGTACGTAAATGTAGACATCAAGCACCGATTAAAACGAATCTTTTAATTTTCTATATATTACTTAAGCAAAATTTCTTTTATAAAGATAATAAATAGATGAAAAATAAGAAAACTCATTTCGGCAGATAAAACTCTCGATGGTCAATCATCTAATATTATATTCCAATAACGCAGTTCTAAATGTAAAATTTAAGTACTCTTACCAATAACATGGAATACAACTAGTTATATTCAACTTAAATAGTAAAATTATAAATAAAATGAATAAAACCTTTTCTATATTCGTCCCCAGGATTCCTCTTAGACATTTTTTAGCTTTCCTTGTTTCCGGAACGAGAACGATTGATCCAAAGTAACCTAAAAATCATTACTTCAGTTACTTTGGTATAGATATAACAGAAACAGTACTAGCAACATTAGAACAATTTCATACTAGATTTCAAAATTCTTTAAATTTTATATTCAATAATTTAATTCAATAATGATTATATCTCTGAGATATTCAGGATAATTGTAACAATAATTATTTTTCTTTTATTAATTATAATATCCATAATGAAAATTATGATTACTTTTATGAAATATGATAAAATCTTGTAACTAGTTACTGATTGGTTGTTTAAAACTGATTTTTAAGTTAAGATAATGACGCCAATTCATCTATTCAAATATTAAATGTTACTGTCTTCTTTCCAAATTTAACAGAAACAACATATAATATTTGCCAAACAATTTCAAAATCACAAATTAGAAATTAATGTAAAATAATGCGCCATCTTGTGTCACATTTTGAAACTAATAAGTATCTCTTTTTTAATTACCTCACTACTATCAAAAACATCAACACGAATATTAAAAAGGATTGGAAAATTTCTCCATAGAAATGGAAAGTCGTCAAGGTCGTTAATGGATATACAAGGAAATCAATAATTTGAAAAAAATTTTGGATTTTATTATTTATACCATTATAAAACTTCTCGTGTAATTTCGTAAATATTTCTCAAGAGAAGTATATTTAAATCATAACAGAAATAGTAAGTTAATTTATACTGAAATTATATTTTCCTATCGTGTATTATGACTATCGCATTTATTGTATGGATTTGGAATTGTTAATAACATTTATCATAAGCAGACGATATACATTGGTGACACTTTTTATATCAATGTATTTCACCTGTGCACTGAACTTGCTTAGTAAAGAATGTTCATTTAATTGTCTATACTGATACTTAAATATGTTTAACAATCATTTACGATGAAAATGATGTAAGGAAGTCAGTAACAACCTTCTTTAACTTAGCGTCGGATGCTTCGCTGATGGTGTTTTCCTTTGCAATAGTACCTAGGAGATCTTGTTGTGTAGACCTATTGTATAAAAAAAGATTAAATCAAATTATTGGCATCTATATAATTGTACTTGACAGAAATTGATTATTAGAATATTTTAAAAAACATTATTTACCTAATATGAGCAAGGAATTCTTTTTCGAAGGCAGTGATTTTCGATGGTTCCATTTTGTCAAGATAACCGCGGACACCACAGTAGATAACTGCAACTTGTTCTTCAATTGCCATGGGCACTAAAATATATTATAAAAATAATATTATTACAAATGACAAAACTTGATAAAAAAAAAAAAATTGTATATCTTATGATATAGCTTTACCATATTGTCCTTGCTTTAGAAGCTCAGTCAATCTCACGCCACGATTCAACAATTGTTGAGTTGCAGCATCCAAATCAGATCCGAACTGTGCAAAAGCAGCTACTTCACGGTATTGAGCCAATTCTAATTTCATAGAACCGGCAACCTATAACAACAATGAGTATTTAATATTATAACGGTATAATTATTAATCATTTTGCTCTATTTAAAATATTATACAGCACCTGCTTCATGGCCTTGGTTTGAGCAGCAGATCCGACCCGGGATACAGACAGACCAACATTAATAGCTGGTCGGATACCTTTGTAGAACAATTCAGTTTCCAAGAAGATTTGACCATCAGTAATAGAAATGACATTGGTTGGAATATAGGCAGATACATCACCAGCTTGAGTTTCAATGACAGGTAATGCAGTTAAAGAACCACCACCTAAACTTTCATTCATTTTGGCAGCTCGCTCTAAAAGACGCGAATGAAGGTAAAATACATCACCAGGGTACGCTTCGCGACCTGGTGGTCTCCTTAGTAGCAAAGACATTTGTCGGTAGGCAACGGCCTGTTTCGATAAATCGTCATAAATAATTAAAGCGTGTTTTCCATTATCTCTGTAAAAAGAAAGATTAAGATATTATTTAATCATGAAATTATAATAGACATATTACGGCTTATTAACTTTATCTTACCTAAAGAATTCTCCCATGGCACAACCGGAATACGGTGCCAAATACTGTAAGGGAGCAGCATCAGATGCGGTGGCGGAAACGATAATAGTATAATTAATAGCTCCACTGTCAGTCAATCGTTTGACAATTTGAGCAACAGTAGATCTCTTTTGACCAATAGCAACATAGATGCAATATAATTTCTTTTTTTCTTCACCACCATCATTGAAACGTTTTTGATTGATAATAGTATCAATGGCAAGGGCAGTTTTTCCAGTTTGTCTGTCACCAATAATCAATTCACGCTGTCCTCTACCGATAGGTACCAAAGAATCTACAGCCTTGATTCCAGTTTGCATAGGTTCCCTTACGGATACTCTATAAAAATATATATATGTCATAAACATATAGTCATTGGACTTAAATTGTTAATTTAAATATATTACCTAGGAATGATACCTGGGGCTTTGGTACCAATACGGAATCTCAGTTTGCTGTTCAATGGTCCTTTACCATCAATGGGATTACCCAAAGCATCAACAACACGTCCTAATAATTCCTCCCCGACAGGAACATCCACAATAGCTCCAGTACGTTTTACAACATCTCCTTCCTTGATGTGCCTATCATTACCAAAGACGACAACACCAACATTGTCAGGTTCCAAATTCAAAGCCATACCCTTTAGACCTGAGCTGAATTCCACCATCTCATCTGCCTGAATATTCTTTAAACCGTAAACACGAGCGATACCATCACCAATGCTAAGTACCCTGCCTGTTTCTTCAAGATTAGCCTAAAATTTTATTATTATTAGAATCTAATAATTAAATATAAATATTAGATATTAATAAGAATTTCATAACAAATTCTCATAAATATTATCGTATAATTAAAAGAATGAATAATTAGTCAACTGTAAGATAGACGTACCTTGGGAGCAGAGCCAAGGATGCGTTCTTCCAGAATGGAAGAAATTTCTGCAGAACGGCGACTACAGGATACATGGTATTTACGAGATGTAACTGTGACAGCAGGCCAATTGACCTAAAAAAAGAAATAGAAATACACTTGAAGTATTCATATATCTCTATCTGTTCATAAGTCTTCATATATCTACTCCCTAAATGTTTATTACATAACTTAACAGTCCTCCTCTCTTTACATAATACATAATACCCTACAAACGATGTTTATAAAAATACTATTATTTTTTAATGCTTTTACATGGAGAATATCTTTTTTATAGAATATAATATTCAGTAAAAGACATTATTAAATATCCTAAAAATTGTGGAAACGTGTAATGAACAAATATAAAATGTCGGCGCTATCGATAATTTCTCCCGCGGCTTTGAAATAATTTGACACAAGTAATTCTTGCTTTTTTTAAGAAATTACCTGAATCGTAGCATTTGGCAATTGCCTCGCCAAAGAGGAGGCCAGACGTAGAGATAGAAGAGCCATCTTGATACGTTGAAAGCCCGTCAACCGGACCACGAATTCAATGAGGAAGAATGATAAAGACGGCGACGAGCAAAAGTACGTCCTGTCTAACCCCACTCTATCGTTCGAGCACAGGAAATCTACATTCATCGACCTGCGCTGTAACCTCGAATCCAGAAAATGTTTAAATTTTCAATGGACAACGGATTATAAAATAACTTTTAAAGTTTAATATCGTTGTTTTACTTAGAAATTACAATTTTTTAAATAAATATTTTTTTCTTATTTATAGGCCAAAAATATGAATAATCTATAAATTGGTCTGGCTTGGAGGTTAACAGTAATATCCGTTCCAGTTGTATAAGTAAAACGCGCTAAATTCAAATAATATAGAGATTACACAGAAACTGTCGGTTAATAAATATCTATGCAAGATCCATATTTCTTATAGAGAGTTATACAATTTTAAATTAAACTTATTAAATAATACTGCCCACAATCTACAATATGTATGTATAGACTATGGATATTTGTTTTTTTAATAATAATCGCACATGATTGTCATTTCTTTAATTTCATTGGTATAATAATTATACCCTATATCATATATGTACATACATATATATATATATATATATATGTATACATTCATAAAATCTTTTATTAATCTAAAATTAATTTTTGTTAACATAGATATGTAAAACAAATATATAATTTTAACTTTGCGACTAAAGAATATTGCACAAATTGTAGAGTAACTCGCCCTTCAAATCTAAAATGGCGATTGGCTAAATGAGCTGGAAGTTTTAAGATGATCTTGAACAATGTTGTAGTAACTTTATCGGTTTCGTGAAAAAAAGTATTAATAATAATGAATATGTCATCTATTAGAAAAATTAATAAATTCTTTTGGGTAGAAAGTGTAAATGTATTTTTGTCATTAAAAGTCAACATGTTTAGATAAAGTTTGACTAGTTATGAAAGCGTTATTGCACCGGCGTCAAGATTTGTTATTGTGAACTCGTATTGATTATCATTGATGACCGCTTTTTAATCTTATCAAAATTTATAAAAAAAACAACGTAAACAATTATTAAAGATTAAATGATATTTCAGAAAAAGCTATATCATATATATATATATAGAAATATAAAAAACCTTGTAGTTAATAATTTGTGTAAGAAACTTGTCAATTTTTTATTTTCATAACAAATAATAATATATCTCACAAATTCTAACTAATATATGAATACAAAAATTTAATGAAGAAAAAAAATGAAAAAGGTTGTTATAGATGGAATGCTAATAGTTGCTGACATAAGACAAGTAAATGAAGAAGTAAGCCCACATGGATTGATCTGTGATTATTCTAAACTAATCTTCAAGAATCTCCTAAATATGGACTCTGTTAATGAACCGGAACACATTAATAACTTGGTTAAAGAGGCAGAGAGTTTAAAAATACGTTTAGAGGATGAACGACAAAAGCTAAATGATGTTACTCGTAACTATCTAAAATATATAATTAAAGATAAATTATTTTCATGTTTATTTCTACATTCTATAAAATTATATTATATAAAAATGAGGTATGTTGAGAGAATGATTATGATTTAAAAAACCATATTAAAGAACAATATACTATGTTATATTTTCTTATTTCTATATATTATAAGAATTAACATCATGTATAAATTTAAATATTATATCTTTTAGTTGCTAGTGTAGCTGATCGATTGGAAGGAATAAACTGCATAAATGTAAAACCTCGACGTGTTTTGAAAGGCCATCAGGCAAAAGTTCTTTGTTCTGATTGGTCTCCTGATAAGCGTCACATTGTCTCTTCTTCTCAGGTATATATTTTAATTTGTATTTTGCACATTTTTACATTTTCCATATATCTATGAATCATCTTTTAGGATGGCAAAATGATAATATGGGATGCTTTCACAACAAATAAGGAGCATGCAGTTACAATGCCTACAATATGGGTAATGGCATGTGCTTATGCTCCTAGTGGTGCTTTAGTAGCATGTGGGTACGTCTACAAATATAATACCTCTATATAATTTAAATTAACCTTTTAGAGAGAGAGAGAGAGGGAGAGAGAGAGAGAGAGAGAGAGAAAATGTAAATTATTTCAATTGATTTTTACAGGGGATTAGATAACAAAGTAACAGTTTATCCATTGAGTTTAGAAGACGATGTTACAACTCGTAAAAAAACCGTTGGGACTCACACATCGTATATGTCATGTTGTGCATTTCCCAATAGCGATCAACAAATTTTAACGGGAAGCGGTGATAGTACGTGCGCTTTATGGGATGTTGAAAGTGGTCAATTACTTCAAAGTTTTCACGGACATTCTAGCGACGTTATGTCAATTGATTTAGCACCGAGCGAAACTGGCAATACATTCGTATCTGGTAGTTGTGATAAAATGGTTTTAATTTGGGATATGCGTAGCGGACAATGTGTTCAAAGCTTCGAAGGACATCAGTCCGATGTTAATTCGGTATGAATATAACTTCGATATAAATTTAATTGACTCATAATAATATTCCAATTGATAGATAAATATATTACGATTAATCGAATTGTTTTATTGTTTTATAGGTAAGATTTCATCCAAGCGGCGATGCAGTAGCAACAGGTTCCGATGATGCTACATGCCGACTTTTTGATTTACGTGCTGATAAAGAAGTAGCTATTTATGCAAAAGAGAGTATCATATTCGGAGCGAATACAATCGACCTCAGTGTAAGTGGACGTTTATTGTTTGCTGGTTATAATGATTATACAGTAAACATATGGGATACTCTAAAGTGCCAAAGAGTAGCACTTTTATATGGACACGAAAATCGTGTGTCTTGTTTGAGAGTTTCACCGGATGGTACTGCCGTTTCAACTGGAAGTTGGGATTCGACATTACGTGTTTGGGCTTAAATTTTATTTAATCTCTCTCCTAATGCTTACTGACACTTGAAAACATGTACTCTTACACACGCCTTATGTTTAATTACGGCGTAATTGAAGGTACTGTTATTAATCACATATGTATTAGCATGCAATTGAAAATAATAGATGCCATTAATCGTTAGATAGTTATAAATATACCATAGTTGATCATTAAAATTTATTATGTTAGGCTGGCCCTAATTTATAAGAGATCAAAGAGATAGAGAATATTTATTTCATTGATTGTATAAAGTGTGTTACACATTATGTGAAATCAAATAAAGATTAGATTAATGAAATCTATTTTACCTTGGTATTGTTCGATCGAAGAAGAATTCTCGAAATACCTAAGAATAAAGAAAAGGTGAAATAGTAAAAATCGTATGTACCGCGCACCATATAATTTTGTCTCTTATTGACAAATACAATATCTCGTTTGATTCATATTCGGGCGTACACTGTTGTATAATTATTCATTATTTACTACATCGCCGTTGAATTTCAGTCGTAGTGTGAAACGGCGTATCATTCTCACACAGATCAATTCCACAACCGGCTTATTTAAAAAACAAAAAAAACAAAAAAAAAAACAAAAAAAAAAACAAAAAAGAAAAAACAAAAAAGAAGTTGCTCGAACGAGATTAAATAACGAGCCGGCTAGGTAAAATTTCAACTTAATTTATTAATTCGACAGATATAAATATCATTATTACTAAATCGCCTGTCATCAATAATTTTATATAATTCTTAACTTGCGGTAAAACGAAGTCATGGAACGTAATAGAGTTCCGTGTACATTCTTGTCGTTTCGGACAGTATAAAAAAGAACACTCGCGGAATACAAACATGGTGGAGGGAGATCGATGAAAGCAAAAGTAAAAAAATCCTATTATAAAAGGTAATTCATGGAACCAGTATTATTATGCAAACAGCGATTAATCGACACGATTTGTCTAGAATTGCACCGTCCTTAAAGTTAACGGAATCGTTATTCCGTTTTGCTGAGCTGAAGATGCAATTTCGACACATTTATATACAACGTGTCTCGGAGATTAAATGATCTCCCATTAAAATTCATTTATGAAGAAAATGCAAAAAAAAAAAAAAAAAAAAGAAAGAAAGAAGAAAGAAAGAAAGAAAAAAATCCTTTGTAGTCTGTGTAGACATTTATAAAATTTTTCTAACAGACTCATCAGGGTAGATTAATTACAAAGAATTAGAACACTATAATGTGTTTGCTACCAAAAAGATAGGAAACAAATTAAAGCCAAAAAGCTGTCAGAGTATTTACAATTAATAATCGAGCACGACGGATGTTTATATAGGTAAATAACAAAATTGATGTTCAGTCGGTGCAATTCAAAATTGCTCGTGATATAATGCGCCGTATAAATAAACCTCATTAATGTAATGGATGCAAAAAATACTACGCGTATTCGTCACACACGCACGAAGGCTATACATACAAATGGCGCGTGCATACTAATTGTAATCGTATTGGATAGTGCACATGTGTCGCGTATGCTTCTAACACACGCACGCTTTCGAGTGGGCTCTTCTTACGTTGAAAAATACAATGATAATGTTGATGATAAGAGTCAATGAGGATGACACGTTAATGATAATGAAATTATTATTACAATTGAAATTCGTTTATCAAATCACGCTATTAATCAAATATCTTGAAATGAATCAATATCTAAGTAATCAATACACTTTCAAAGAGCCACATTTAGTCATATAATACTATTTTTAATAAAGAAAAAAAGAAATAAACGCAGTACTACCAAAATAAATTCTAATTTTTAACGATATTCTTTTCTCGAGCATATCGGACATGCAACATGATAAATCATATTCTCACACGAAAGTAAAAGTTAGATTAGCGTTCGACCGAATATCATTATAATATTTTGGAAGCACATTAGTGTAATTTATAAAAATGGAAAAGTGATAAGTTTTTACAGCATAACAAATTGAAGTTCTTTGTTGTAGCTGCCAAAGGAAGAAAGGACATAAAAAGAAAATTTATATCATCTTTTTGTACTATTTTGTACTAAGATTTACTAAAGATCGTATTCATATCAACCATCACAGAGGAAGTAGAGATGTAATTAATTACATTAGTAATTAGAATGAATTTATATAAGTTATCTATAAAATACTAAATAATTATTATTTTGAACACAATTCTAACCTTTTCCCTTCGTGTATTTATGTACCTACCAGATGATATTTATGAGACAAATAGTATTTATCTCCTCAAAGTATGCCAAATACACTCAAGCTAGTTTCTTTTATATATATATAAATATATATAAAACCAATGTAAACATATAAAAACAAAAAACAAAACAAAAAAAAAAAAGGAATATTTTGTTTTTTGTAGTTTAAATTATAATATTTTATAAAAACAATAGCTTGATGCAATTGTTAATACTATGAACGATGATAAATACTATCTTTATTTCTATTAACCAATGATTTATAGATGTTATAAAACAATGGATAATATTAATAATGAGCATCACCATACTTGCGCTAGACTTTTTAAATGAATGTATAAATTGCATGTAATTATGAAACAAATTGGAAAAAAAAGAAAAAAAAAAGGAAAAAAAAAAAAATAGAATGAAAATATCTACTACTTGCATCGCTTCCTGAGATGTCACATTAACTTTCAGTCATTGTATTGCAATTATATAAAAAGAAAAACTATGCGCACTCACACAAATATACAATGATGACGTTGAAAGCAATACTCAGAAAAGCAACAAAAAGTTTTATAATTTTCTTTTGGTTATCCATATCTTTCAAATATTGCTTTTAGTATAATCATTTTCTTAGAAAAAAAGAATGGAAGAGAAGCAGGCTTTTATGTTATGTACAACAAATCATACAATATTAGAAGCACTTGTGGAATGCCAGATACAAAGTAATATGAGTATTCGATATTTGATGCAATTATAAATTATATATATATTTTTTTTCTTTTTTTCTTTTTTATTATTATGGAAGAACACGCTATAGATAAAAAAAGAACCTACTACATTTTTATCATGCTTAGGTTTTGGATACATTACTGTAAATCAGTTCCTCGTGTTAACATGAATTTAAGCACCCTAAATACTGATACAATAAACTATAATGTACATTATATTATTATAAAATACGTACACATACATATATATGTACATGTACTAGTAATAGTCTTAAAAAATGTTTTATGCAAAATTAAGTTTCAGAAAGTTTTATCAGACTGTATTCTATAAATATTTAAGAAGAATGGTAACATACAATGTAAGTTGGATATAACCAAATTTAAAGATAAGTTTATAAATTATGCACCTATTCATGCAAAGTTTACTCTACAAAATGCAAATAAAAAAAATTGTAAAATTTGTTTACAGTTTAAAATATAAACAGTATTATAAGAATATGAGGAACGATATATATATATATATATATATATATATATATATATATATATATATATATATATATTTAAAATAATTATATAATAAATTCTGCCACAGAGTGCTTAATATTGTATGCTTATCAGATTATTGCTCTTTGCACTTTGCAAAACGTTAAAAATGTTGTTTTCTATTCTACGAGTTGTGTAAAAGTCGTTTGATATTGAAAACCAGTTATGCCAACAACTAATCGATGTACAATCTCCGATATCTTGCTGGTACTAAAAATTTTAAAGTCTTTTAAAGGAAAAGACAAGAAATCACAACACGATTTATGATCGATCTACATTCCTTACAAATTACTGATGTATAGACCATATTAGGACTTGGTAAAATAGTAAGGCGTAGAACGCTGCATACGGTAAACTGTATTGTCGTTAAAAAATATTATATCTTCCTGGATATATTTGGCAAGCGTGCACACTTCAATCTGGAAGATCCGATCTTCAAGGGGCGATGAAATAAAAGATGACAGTACAAAATATTGACAGCTACGAGGGGATGGCTCGCAATCTCCTCCAACGTGCCTCCCATTGAGAATTATTTCTTCCAGAACCCCAACCAAATCCAAATACAGAATCAACTGTAGGCTTACTCAAATAAGCGACATTGTTACCGCTATGATCAAAATGTGGTTCAAGACTGGTTAAATCAACTGCATGTAAAATTCGAACGGCAGACGCGAGTCGAAGCTTGCTGGCTGGCGAACTAAACACCAACTTACGACTTTGCTTATTGTTGCCCTTGTCACCAGTGTTGCTAGAATTGCTATGGCGAGGATCATTCTGTAACTGTTTTACTTTGCGAGAATACTCGGTGCAAAATGATTTTGCCATAGATCATTGCCGGTAAGTCTGAGGTGATATGCCGTTTCCAGGTGTCACGTAATCACCAATCATTAAACTTGGATTTACCGGATAATGCGACGTATTTCCAAGGACCAGCGATTGCTGGAAAGTAACACCAAGCTGTAGCGCGAAAGACACGCAGGCAGGTACACGCTTTAGTATCTTTTTATAAATTAGGATAAAGTACCTAGCGAGCCATTTACTTGTTTCAATTGAATGTTTTGGATTATATTTGAGTGTTTCTGTTTCAAAAAATGTATTATTATATAATAGTAAAAGCATCATAGAGAAAATAGCTCGCTGAAGAAAACAATCAGTAATATGTTACACTCACAGTAGCTGGAGATGTAAACATATTAGGCGTGATTCCACCACCTATCAATTGTGCTGCCTGCGTACTAGTAGCCGTACCTCCTACTCGACCACGTCCGGTACTTGATATCGAACCAGGATGAATATTAGGTTGGCCACCTAAGCACAAGTTTAGATTTTATTATTATTATTATTATTATTATTATTATTAATTATATAAAACATTTATTATTAAATATCACATTTGCTTTTTAACTAAAATAAGTAACCCATTTTTTACTTACACATATCTCGAATCAATCTAAAACTTTATTAGATCAATATCCATGAAATATTATTAGTAGAATACAGAAGAATGTCTTATATCGCTATAGGTCGTAAATATTGATTTTCGATCGAAATTAGATCTTACCAATTGCAAGTAAATTACTGGGATTAACTGCTGCACTTGTATCCATTGAGACCTCACCAAGACCATTGACCGACATGCCATTAACCATATTCACAGCCTGTCGAGCACCTTGCGCATCCAGAGTTGTCCAATAAGATTCACTAGGTGAAGTATTATTTAAGCCAGGTGGTGGTTGTGCTGCTGCTCCTGTATACCTAAAGTAAGGGTTCTTCAAGTCTAAAGTATTACTACTGCTTTCCATATTTGTCCCTTCAAGTTTCAGTTCTATTGTAACATCATAAGATTGCCTGCAATCAAGTATATCATTATTGCAATCAATTTTTAATCAAATTACTGAGAGAACAAGTACATTATTAAATGATACATATAACATTTATTCGAAATTACCTTTTATTGGCAATAAGAATTACTTTTCCAGAAAGTAATTGGCCACTTTTACAAAACAATGGATTTTCAAGAAGACAACGCACTTGATACCAATGTGTAAGAGGCTCTGTAGGAGCAGTACTTAACCAAACTTGTTGAGTAGAACCAATAAATGCCACGTCAAACCAGAATGCAAGACCATGGCATGTACCACTTTCTAATATGTGAAAGTCAACATCTATATCTGAAAGATTCATAATTTATCACAAATCAGTTTGATACATTACATCTTATAAATCCATTTTTCTCAAAAATAAAAAAAAAATTAAAATAGTAAAAAAAAAAAAAAATAAATAAATAAATAAAAAAAGACGTAACAATATATAAAACAAATATTGTATAATCATACCTATTTTATGTAAATCAGTCTCATCAGCTGTCTGGAAATCTACGATATGCCTGACAGATTTAGCCATACAAATTCTTATATCAAAGGTATCAACAATAGGTTGGCGGAAATATTCTTTAATGGCATTATTTCTCATTGCAGAAAGATCTACACCATGGAAACATGTTTGGTACCAAAAATTGGCTTTATTAAATTGTTCCATATAAAGATTCTCATCAGAAAATGGCGCGATATGCAAGTCTCCTCTAGAAGGAAACATTCTTCCACCTATAAATAAGATATGGCATGTCTCATATGAATTAAAATTATAAATGGATATGTATAATAAGACTAAATAATGTAACTGTGATCACCTGGTACTAGCCATTTTTTAGCATGAAGATAAGTTTCAAGCATTCTTTCATTATATAACATGTAACCCATAGGTTCACTGACTATGCAATCAACATGTTCTGGTAGATCTATTTCTTCAATTTTTCCAGCTATGACTATAATCTTATCCGATAAATTATTAGCAGCTACTAGTAATTCTGCATGATTTGCCATGTTACTTGCTTCTACAGCGTATACTTTTTTTGCACCAGCCTGAATTGCAAAAAATGATAAAATGCCAGAACCAGCTCCTACATCTAACACAACTTTATCTTTAAAGTCTGATAAATTGCCAAGAATTGCACGTTGATACGTGCTCGTTCTGATATAATCCTGCATCATATTTTGTTGCTGTGATAAATAACCATAAAATTGAAAATATTGCATGGCCGATGACTCCTCTGTTCTTTCATTAAATGCTGATATACCCTTTCCATTTTTCAGTTTTAATATTTGTGAATGAAAGTTTCGAAAGTCTATACAATTAAAAAATTATATTTTGCATTAGTATTAGTTAACTACGAAAGTGTACTGTTAACATATATATCAATGTAATACCAGGAAAAAAACTAATAACAACAGAACAGTATTTTTGTATCTATTCACCTGTTTCATTAGCAAATGTTAATAACAAGCTATCTGAATCCAATGTAAAAACATAACTTCGCGATGAAACTCTAGAGCATTCAGTAGTATGAGTTACAGGAAATTCCAATAATGAAACCTTTTCTCTTGCAGTGGAATCACCTGTAACATATTAGAACATAAAAAATGGTATTAAGAATTCAAAGAATAAATCAAAAGATGTACAATGAATTTTTATGAATAAATATACATCCTTGATGTACATTAAGTTGAAAATTAGCGTTTTTAGTTTAAGAAAAAAAAAAAAAAAAAGAAAAAAAAAGAAAAAAAAAGAAAAAAAAGAAAAAAGAAAAGATGAAAAAAAAAGAAAGACTGCATATTCGGAAAGAAAGAACGAGAGGACAAAAAAAAAGCGTGTCAAAACATAATACGAAAAGTAAATTTCAAGAAGAGAAAGAATCGATAGTTCAGAAACGTTTTCTAATGAGGACGAACAAGAGAAATAAAAGTATGAAAATATCAATACAAACGGGAAGAAGAATACGGGAATAATGTATTCCGGTCGAGCGAGTGTGGTTATGTCGCTGCGAATAAACGCGTCAGCGTTGAGATCGTCGATCGAACGTTTTGGCGTTATTTTCAAAAGCGATAAATACCTAAGACGAGTTCGACGCTGAGGCCTTGCGGGTCATAATTAACGTTGAGTATGACCGGTTTATTATACTTTGGTATTGACTGTCCATTGTTTGACAAAGTCAATACTGTCACCGCGCGAAAGGTTTTCGCCATTTTTCGACAACCGCGTGTCGTTTTTGTGCGCCCCTACGAAAGACTCGGCCACCCGTTCGCTTCGCGGTGGCAGCTCGCGAGCCGCACGTTTTCCTTTTAAAGATAAAATAAATAATGAATCACCGTTCACGTACAGCCCAAGACCGAGCAAAAAACATGAAAAATTTCACCCGAATTCGCAATTTTCGAGTTCGCACATCGGACCATCGACCAACCACCCCTCGGCGCGGTTCGCACACGCGCACTAACCACCTTCGATGCCCGAAGCCGAAAGGGAGATTTTACCGCCGATCTACCATTACTTCTATTTTTTTTCTTTTCTTTTTTCTTTTTTTTTATGATCGTTTGTTTTTCTTTGCGCGTTTATTAATATTTAAAGATCGACAAAGATTATGGTATTCTCTTGAAATTTGTATTCTTTTTATTGTAAATTTATGCAAGTCATTTGACCGATGTAAATGAATTTGACAAATTATGTTAAAACATCGGTTGTCGAAAGGAGAAAAAATGGCGGCTAAGTTGTTGCGTGAGACGCAGTTCGTCGTGCCGGGTCTATAATAGTATGTATAGTCTCCGAGTATATCGAAAGTTAGGGTAGTGTACAATGCTTGTCGTACCAAAGAAAAGAATCCGTATCCTAGATCGAATCCACCAGTTGGCGCAATCAGTTGTCTTATAATCTGGTCAAAGATTAGCACTTGTAAGCGCCAATCATCGATAGTGTTGTGTAGAATGTGTTCGCTAATTGGTGCATACATTTTGATTCTTCAGGAAATGGAAAAGGCTGTATTTTCATATAAATATAACTTCATGTATCATAGATTTCTTGTGATAAAAAAAAAAAAAAAAAAACACAAAAATGATAATAAAAAGAAATTTGAATATAAAGTATCATCGTGATTAATTAATACCTAAGACGATAAATAATAGAACATATAATTACAATGCAATCAAATCTCGAAAGTGGATTGCAATTAATTACAAGGTTAAGAAAAAATCTATGTGTTTCAGAGTTTGACGACACTCTTTTTTTTAACGGATTAAAAAATACGGACATTATAGAAATAACTGGAGATGTATCCAGTGGAAAATCACTTTTGTTAGCGAACATTCTTGCCAAGTGCATACTTCCTAATAGGTACGACGACATTCATGTTAAAGGTCTTGCAGCTTCAGCAATATTAATAAATACTGATTGTCATTTTCAAATATCAAAATTAGTTAAAATAATGACGACGATTGTGACTGATGTATATAAATCCATTGATATAAAGAAAGTAAATAATGAAACGATAAATAAAATTGTTAATGATGTGCTCGATAATTTAATTATAATTAATTGTTATGGAAATGATCAATTTCTATTAACATTACATACATTGGAAAGTATATTATTTTGCAATGAAAAGATTGTAATTTTGGCAATCGATAGTATATCAGCATATTATTGGCAAAACAGAGAAAATAATGATATTAAGTCTCTAGATACCTACGTGATAAATTTAATAAAACTTATTCGAGCAACCACATCTCAATACAATGTTATAACGATTTATACAAGACCAAGTGCATTGACTATAAATGATATTAAGTCCGTAAAATTTATTACTACAAATATTTTAAAAGAATTAAATTATATTATTCGCTTATTTAAAAATAATGATTCAGAAAAACATTTGTGCTTAATAGAGTCAAAAAAAGAAACAAGAACTATCAGCTTTATGATTAATACTGGTATTATTAAGTGGATAACAGAAAGAGATTAATTAAATATTTACATTTATAAATTTAATCTTTTATTCCCATTAAAAGGACTTCATTTACTATGTCTGATGGATTTAATAATCGAGATCCTGCTAGTGTTATGGAACAATTTGTTTTATATAAGGACATTATCTCTTGAACTTTCCTACTTTCTTCCGGTGTAATACCACCAACAACATATATTAATATCCATGGGTTATCTGCAGGATGATGTTCTGTTTTGCTTTTCGAAAAAAGGCTATAACATAATAGTTTAGATATTATTTGATCATAGGTGAAGTATATTATATATACTTACTTGAAACTAATACTGGAATGCATTGATGTTGCGTGTAGATCATGAATTTTAGGTCTCTTTGGATTTATTATATCTTTAACTAATTGTTCTAATATACCAATATATTGAACCATTTCACTAGGATGAGGATCAGATACCAGAGATCTGTAATATAACAGAATTTAATTTATTCAATAGAATGTTTTGCCAAAATTGAGAAATGATTTGGTTTTAATGAAATTACATATAATTGCGCAATCCTTCTCGTTTTTTTGCTATATCATGTAGCATGGTGATAAAATGTTTTGCTGTCTTTATTGATATCTCTTTTGCAGATTCATCATCTGTGACTCCTAAATTAAATGATATTTTTTAAAGTATCTTAAAACACGGGGATATAATTACTATTATTCTAATGAAAATTTGTTATTGATACAAACCTAATAACAATAAAATTTGTTGGTAAACTCCATTTGTAATATCTGTACTTTCATTAAAAACTTTCATGTCTTCATAGAAAGCTATAGAAAGGGATTCTTCTAAAAGCTGTTCTTGAGCAGGTGAAAAATGTATTTCTGTACCAGCAAGGGCATAAACATATATTAACAAAGCAAGAAGATTTTCAGTATCTAATTTTCTATCGTGTCGTGTTCTTATGATGTTGCTTAGCTAAAATGGATTTCATTTTATTTTTTATGTGTTCTGATAGTTTTGTAAATTAATTTAATCAAGAATAACTTAATAATTACTTGTGTTAATACACTTGAAGAATCTCTACTGACTGCTACATTTTGTGATATCAATTTTTCGATACTAAGAAGCAACTCTATCTGCATATTTTTATCTGATTTCAGTGACTGCACAATTGCCCAAATTATCTGAAAGTTCATAATAATAAAAATTATTTATTAAGTTTTTAAGCATATTTTAAGCCCTATTAATATTAAAAATTACATCACTTGTAATTGTTTGCTGGATTCTAATGTAGAATATATCTCATTTTTATCCTGAAATTTGTACATTTGCTTTTCTAAACTATGGACAGAAACTCTTGTAGTTATTTTAGATTTAGGACTTCCTTTTGATGTTAAAATACTTTGAAGTAAATGATTTGCAGTTACAAGGACAGCTTGCTGTTTCTTTGAGATCAAGATGTCAATCAAATTTTTATCAGTAGTTGCTAAGCATCCTGGTATTTCAATAAATGGTGCATCTATCTTAAAAAATAATATCGATAATATGTGATATAATGACAGAATAAGCAAATATTCATATATTTACCATTGATTCACAAACGACCGGATTCATATTTACTGCAATATCATTGGTGTGGTTAGGCAAATGTGGTAAAATACATAACATCCTTGACAGAACTGAATTCGTATCATGACTAGTAACTGCACTTAAATCTAATGTTCTATCAATTAAAATTAAAGATATTCTGGACCCAGATGCTCCATTTAGTTTCTAATATAAAATTTAGTAACTCACACATATAAACGTGGAATTATTATCTTTTATATTTGATAAATTATATACTCACAGATCTACGTTTGATTGCTGCAGGTAAATTCTTTAATGTTTCTGCTATATAATCACTACATTTACCGATCGAATATATGTCTTCTATAATATCCAAGTGATGAAACAAGCTTTCCAAAGAGCTTACAAAATGATTTATATACAATTCTGTTTCTTTAATTTTATTAGCATCAGGTATAAGAATTGGTGGCATTAAATTTGCAAATGGTGGAGTAGTAAATAAACTTCTGGTTAGAAGACTTATAAAAATGGGAACATAAATGATTTCTATGGAAATATTCTATAAAATAACATTTAGTTAATATAATATATATTTTCATAAAGTTGAGAAGTAATTTGTACATGAAATATCTCAAAAAAATTACCTGCAAGGGATTTTTAGAATTTATGAAACTTTGTAAATCCTCTTTCATTTTTGTGTAATTCTTTATTTCTTTATTTGATATATTATTATCGTAATTCATTGTTCTATAGTGTACAGTAGTGATAATAGTATAATTTTTAAATTCATTTCGTTCCATTATCATTTTAATAATATATTCATAAAAATTTGCATAAGCAGAAGTGGAAATAATCACAGCTTTTCCATCATTATTATCCTTTACATTCTACATGAAAATATTCCAACAAATATATTTATGTCAATCTTATTTTCATTGTTCTATACAAATATATACGTACACGTAAACTATAGGTAGCTAATTCATGTACAGAAAATGCTCCTGCAGTTTTTAATACAAGATATCCTTGATCACCTGTATGCCAGTGAAGACATTCTGTTGCTGCAGAATCTATAAAAACAACAGCTTCATGTACCTCCATAAAAATATTCTTCCAACATTTATGTGTAAATTCTTCTACTTCATCAATGAAATTCATTTTGATTCCCTTATGTAAATACTTGTGTGTCACTTTCTTTTCTTTATTATTACAGATCTGTCAAATCTGTTTAAATTGCACAAAATAACTTTTATTTTATCATATATTTATTTATATATGTATATAATTAAAGAAATAACAAAATCTATATCATCGAATCATTAATTGTATTATTATTCACAATAATTTTCACAATAAAAAAGTTTTTCACAATATTCTTCTTAATTCTCATGTTTGTTAAACATTTATTACTTGCTGTCGGTAATTTGACTGATAATTTTGAATAAAATAATAAACACTAGAGGCGCTTCCATCTATAAGACTTGTAATACTTGAAGTTAGCTGCTTATAATGTAAGCACCAATCGCATACTTTGACCAGTTGAAGTTTAAAAGTTATTATTTATATTATTATATGTTATTTTTTAAGTAATTATAATATTTCAAATAAAAATGTTAGCTACGCCAAAAAATAAAGGGGACCTATTTTTGGCTTCTTCACTTTGCGATGGTCTTGAAGATACAAATATAAAGTGAAGTACAATATTTTTATTATAAATATTTGATGTACAAGTTTATAATTAACATAAGTGAATACAATTATCTTTTAATTTAATATTTACGTACTTAATTTATTATAGACAAGTGACAACTCTTATATTGAATAAAGAGGCAGATCCTAATGTTTTAATTCCCACACATGGTATTACTCCGTTTCATTTAGTGATTGGCAATGATTCAGAAATATTTGCAGAAGAAGTAACAAAATTATTTTTACGACATGGTGGAAATCCTAATGTTAAGTAAGTATCAGTCAATTTGTGTAACATAGATTAAATAAAATAAATTCGAAATTTTCATATTTAATTCTATAGGTCTGTTGATGGATTAACACCTGTTCATGTTGCCGCTGCTTGGGGTAGAATACGTATTTTAGAGTTACTGTTATCAAATGGTGGTGATCCTTTACAGTTAGACGAGGAAGGTCAAAGTCCATTTCATTATGCATTTGATGGAAAGTATTATAAAGTTATTACACTTCTTGGAAAATATTGTGGTTATAATATAGATGAAGATGGAAAACCAAAATATAAATTATCATTAGGTAAACAAAGATATATTGTTACATATAATATTTGTATACAATTTTGGTTTATCGAAGGAGTTCCAAAATTTTATTAATAACTTTGTTTCTATTTTATGTTATAGATAAAATTGTCTTAAATAATGGTAATGCTGTAGCTGAATATATCATACCAAAAAATACTTCGTTAAATGTAAACTATAATGACTCAAGTAAAATGATTTTGAAATATTCTAATGAACATATATCTAACGATATAGATGACTCCTGTATGACTTCCATTGTATCATCTTTTCCATCAAAACAAGATTTAAAGAAAGATGAATTGGATTTTATGTTTGAAAAACTTTGCATTAATGAAAACGTTAAAAAGGAGAAAGTTCTCATTAGTGAAATTATTAATTCTCTTTCTACATCACTTACAAGTGATGCAACTATTAATGAAACCTTCTTAGATCATGTAAAACATGAGAAACAAAGTATGCCTACAAAAAGTTCACCTAAGAATTGTATTTTACCATTATTATCTTCAAGTCAAAAGACGAATTCTAAATTTAATTCTATAAAGTCAAAGAAAAAATATGTCACATCAAAATTCAAGCAAAAAGATTTATTATCGTATGATTTTAACGAACCACTAATTGAGTCTTGTAAATCTAAATCTACAAAAAAATCCAAGACAAATGTTCATAAATTACCTTTTATGTCATCGAGTATTTTAGATAATTCAATTATAAGTACTTCACCAAATTTTTATACTCCAATAAACAAAAGAAAAAGACAAAATATAGTAAAAACTTCGAATGTCGAAAGCTATTCTCCATCAAATAATCCTAGAAACAAATACATTAAATCCATTTTTACACCATATCCAAGGAAACAATATAAATCACCGATTTCTTGTGAATACAATGAGCAAAGAAAAGAAATGATTCAATCTACACCAAGAAGAAAGCAAAGGCATATTCAGACTTCTTGTAAAGATATGAAAAAATGTTATTATCCATATACGAGAAATGGAGATAAAAAAAAGAATTCTGCATTAGAACATTCAGACAAGACATTTAATCTTATTTCAAGTGATACTTCTATATTATCGTTATCACCAGACGATTCATATTTTCCTAAACAGAAAAATAATGAAAGATATGTGGATAAACGATTTGCTGTGAAATTACATGAAGGCAAATATGATGAAAACATAAATGTTTTATCTTATGATGATACTTCTACTATTTTAACCAATTCTGATAATCCAACAATATCTTCAAATATTTTACAATCTTTAACGGATTTAGAAAGCACAAATATTATTAACAATAATAATCAACATGTAAAGAATAATGATCCTTATGAAATATATAATCATATACAATCATCAGCTACATGTGCGGATTTGAAAAAGATGAAGGCACATAACTGTGTTTCTGAAATTGAAAAATATATGACAACAACATTAAATATTGAAAAACAAGTTTTATCAAATAATACAGAAATAAATGATTTACAGAATAGAAAACTAAATGAATATAATGTATTAGAACAAAGTATATCAATGTCAGGGTTAGTGTCTTATAATTATAATATGTAATGTCAAAGTATATAGAAAAATTTTAATAGAAATTGTTTTAATAGGGTAATAGTTAAACGCTTAGTTTTTTTTTTTTTTTTAACACATTAATCAATAATATGTAATAATATAATTACATTTTTAGGTCTTCTGCTTCATACATAAGTGTGGAAGAAGAATATAAGTATGAAGATCCAGAAAAAGGAATCATTTTACTAGAACGACGAAAATGTATCACTCCTGCCAGGTAAGAAAACATAGTAACTCTTTATGCTTTATTTTTTTTCATTATAATGTTTATGACTAAAATTTCAGCATTCAAGAAGATAACAAAGAAAATGAATTTAGTTTTAGCAAGAATAAAACAAGTATGTTCATAATATTTATAGAGAAATTCTTAAGATGTATACATTTTGAAAAGTTACTATTTAATGTCTTTTTTTTTTTTTTTTTTTTTTTTTTTTTTTTTTTTTTAGATATCTCATCATCTAATTTTCCATCTGAATTGCTTTTCATTGATGATCATATTCTTAGACAAAAGCTAACTGAATTAGGTGATATGCCTGGGCCAATTACTACTACCACAAGACACTTATATTTAAAACGTCTTGTTAATATACAAAATAAACAAATGTATACAACTTCGTCTTCTTTAAAAAATATTTCTAATGTAAATCAAATGAAATCATGGTTAGCATTTGGAGATTGGATAAATGATTTGAATTTATATAGGACAATTGAAACTGATGTATTTAAAGAATTCATTTCACCAGATCCATCTCGTAGATGGCGTGAAGGAACATCTAAAACCTCTTTTAATTATCTTTTATTGGATCCACGTATAACTCAGGATTTACCACATCGTGCTTTACAACTTTCCGAATCAGAGATTTGGATGACTTTTCTTTCTTCTATATTTTATATTGGGAAAGGTAAACGATCTAGACCCTATTCTCATCTTTATGACGCTTTTAACATATGGGTTTCAAAAGAACAAAATTTATTAAACAAAAAAATTAAACATATATTAGATATATGGAATGATGGCTATGGTGTTATATGTTTACATGTATTCCAAAACACAATTCCAGTAGAAGCATATACGCGAGAAGCAGTAATGATAGATGCATTAGGTATTGAACATTTAACAAATTGTAAAAATGGTGAATATTATGGTATTATAGCTACATGGAATTCGAGAGATAAATGTAGGTTTGGAAGATATTTGTTACATAAAGCATTACAAATTTTATTGCACGAAGGTGAAAGACAACTCTTTCCTGAACATTTATAAAAATGTAAAAAACTTTAAAGAAATTATTTTTGTTAGATGTGTATAAAGAAATTATAATAATTGTAAATAATCTGTCTACTTATAAGATTATATTATTACGTAACTCAAAGACTACATAAAAATTAATGTAAATGAAAATTGTATTGTGAAATTAAGTGCATGTATATAATTTAAATGTTGACTGATATTTTTTTATAGTTATAACATATTTATTAATTTATAAAAGATAATGTGCAATAATCAAATTAAAGAATACATTTGAAGATAATAATATATAATTTTATTTCTCGTAATAAAAGTAAATTAAAGAATATACACACAACATAAAGAGAGATCTAATTTTTATATTTTACAAGTATGGTCTATCAGGTTCAGTTTTTTTGGCTTTTTTATCTCTACTTCGAGGATACCATCTATGCTTAGTAGTAAAGGTTAATTTTGCTAATTCTGCAATGACATCATCTTGATTCTTTTGCTTGAAGACATCTTCAATATCTTTTTCACCGATTTTAAGTACTGCATTTGATATTGAAACTTCTTCTTCTATAGGCTTTGAGTATTCGTAAGGAAATCCTTGATCTGGATGCCAACAAATAATCATATCTTTATCAGTGAATACAACAACTTCTGGAGGTAATGTACTATAGCTAGGATACTTTCCACGCCATGTACGAATACCAATTCGTGCAATTGTGTTCATCTGTTAAATAAAAATATATTACTGCATAAAATTAATATAAATCTATGAAATTTATGTTACCGTATAAAACAATATAAATGATATTAAAAATATTTTATATTGCTTAATATACCTTGACAAAATTACGTTAAAATAGGTAATTTTCTTTTCTTGTTACTTCAATAAAAAAAAAAAAAACCTTTTAAAGATTTTTATGTTATAAGGAGAAAAGTTCCTTACATTCGGAACAGTTGATTATTGACTATGATTAAGAACATAACCTAACATTACGACAATGGCGCCAATATTTGACTTGTGCTCTTATAATTCGCAATTATTTTATAAATATGTAAAATTACCAAAGAACATTTAGGATTTATATATAAGAAAATCGTAATGCTTACATTTAGAAAATTTATTAATGCTTGTATTTTTATATCTGCATAAGTACATTAAAGCACGAACTTGTGAGTTTATTATAATGACAATAAAGACATACTTTCAATTAATACTAAAGATTCGTTTATTTAGAATAGTAATCGCGTCTTTGTTTAGATTCAAAGACATAAATAAAATGCTAAATTCAATAGTTTCTTCTATAGATAAGGCACATACTATTTTTTTAATATTTGAAATTGTACAAGTTAAAAATGCTTATGAACAATAATTTATGCTACTAATTATTTATGAAAATAATATGTAGGTATGGAAAAATTGCATTATTGCAACTTTATAAATTTTCAAGATTATTATTGATTGGAATAAGATCTTAAATCAGAAGGAAAACAATTTACTTCTAAAATCTATGTTCTTTGGATAAAATTTGTCACTTATAATTTTTGTTATTTTACTTAGAGTTACATATATATATATATATATATATATATATATATATATATATATATATATATATATATATATATATATATATATATATATATGTATGTATATATATATAGAACATCTTTCAAATAGTTATATCTTAGTATTATTTACTCGCAATACTGACAAAAATAATACAAATATGTATTACTTATGAAATATGAAGAACTTAAAAATAAAATATTACATCAATAAATAAAAATATTAAGAAGAAACTAATTCTGATATAGCATTTGGTATAAAACACTCTCTATATAAATCTCTAAAATTCATAACATATAATACAAAATAACTATTTCGTGTAATATTAGTGATAATAATTGATGTACACAAAAATGTGTTTTCATTAATTACACCTTTTCGTTGTTACTAATATAAAGTAATTTATAACATCTTAACTTTTATAAAAATCAATTTTTTTTACTATATTAAAACTGTAATGTTTCTTTTAACTGCAGGACCAGATACGACAAAATTATATATTTATATCTCATTATAGAGGTAGTTAGCCCAACACAATTCAATAAATATTGTTTTTAAATCCAGTTACTCTTACTGATATTCTGTAGTTGGATTCACATCAATCATCTCAGTTGTGCTAAAAAAAGAATTCTACCATAAATATTTGTATTATTTATATAAAAAAATTAGTTTAAAATATAATTACAGCAAATGCATACATGATGCATAAAAAAAGAATAAGAAACTGTATTAAAATTATAAAAAAAAAATATGCTAAGAGTAATATATATCTAATATTTTATACATATTAATACAAAATAAAAAATAATCTTAATCTTCTAAATAATAAAGATTATATGTTTTTACCAATATGTTATAATACTTGACCTAAATTTTTAAATAACTTAGCAATAAATATAAATAATGATATAATCACATTTCAGAAATGATTGACATGCTTTTATAAGTAGATTATTTTAAATTAATGCAAATTGCTTCAATTATATTTAAATATAATATGAATGTTTGAAATGAAATATATACATAAATAATAACAAACTGAAATATTAAATGACATTCAACAATCACATGCATTTTTTTCATCTATTAAATTGCATGCTACTAAATCTGTATAAAAATAAAATAGCTTGTTTTATAAGACATTCCGAATTATAAAGACAGTACAATACATTTAATAATACATTTTTATAAAAAGAAAAGATATAAAATGCATACTTCGATTGATCAAATTACACTGGACAAACATAACACAACTTTACAAACACTTACAAGAACAATTATGGTGCCTTAAACATATTTTCTTGTTGTCGTCTTTACATTAGTTTGCTGTATAACATTATATAATGATTCATTGTCAATAACAATTGTATATATTTTTTTTTTATTCTCTAAAAATGTTTACTGTTCAATAGAATATTACTATTAATCTTAATATATTGGAAAAATTGATTCCTTAACATTCAATTATTCAAAAATATAGACAATTTTCATTTAAAAAAAAAATAAAATCAGATTTCAAATTGATTTATACTATAATAATTCTTACCTCTTGGAATATTTTATATGTATGATTGATAATGCTATTCCAAGTACTAAGCAAATACATCCAACCACTATGTACGCAATACCAAGAAATGGATTTTTTCCACCCAAAAGTGACGTTGTGCTTAGAATCATTCTTTTGGTACCATCAAAAGAAGACACTGAATATGCTAAAATAAAATATGTATATGAATATATATATATAAAATAAAAACATGTTTCCTTTATAAAAAGAAATTTCCATACAATATTTAACTCTGAGTGTATAATTTCCTGCAAGTAAGCCTTCAGTAAAACCTTCAACAGAATGATCAACTCTACGGTATAATTTTCTAAATGTTGGTAAAGCAGCAGTTCTCATCCATACAATGAGATCTTCATTTTGAAATCCATTATTACTTGCATTATGTGGATCTAAGTCATAGATATGTTTGTCCCAATTTTTTGGTTTGGCAAATCTCTCGGAAGAAAATATTTCTCTTAAATCACCTTCTGGATTTTTAAATTTGATATTTTTATCAGAAGGCCATGCTATGCCAGTTTTTAATAATGGTACATCTTTTCGATTTCTTTCAGAATGTAATGTTAATTCATCACTAAAGAGAGAATTGGCTATAGCTCCACATGGAACTATTGGTTTCGTAATATTATGTTCATTAACTTCATATGCAAATGGTTTACAATCACCAGATACTTCATCTGATAATATTCCTAATAATTGATTATCATCCCTAGATTTAACATATCGACGATGATTCTGATAGAAGTTTGTTAAGCCATAATACATATAAACTTCTCCGTCAAAATCCGTAGATAATACAAAATTTATTTCACAATAACAAGCATTTTTTGGATTTTGTGCAATTATATCTATACATCTTTTACCATCAGTACTATTAGAATTACAATAGGTATAATCTATCGTTTGTTCTTTTACTTTATCAGAAAAGTATAATAATCCAATTCCAACTGGTATAAATGCAACTCCTATTACAAAAAATGTTGGTAAAACAGTTCCAGCAGTAAGAATAGGTTGCCAAGCAGGTAAACGTTGCTGTTTGAATGCGCTATCTGTCAAAAATAGTAGACATATATCAAAAGATGACATAATGAAATGAATATTTTTCATCAATATTAATGCAACATAATTTTCATAAATATTAATGCAAAATTACAATTCTTACCTGATGGCTTTTTTGTTTTAGGTAATGAACTACTATCACTCATCGGTGTCATAATTCCTCAATATAAGTAAAACGATAAAGTTTTATATTTCGATATCTTCGTCTTCTTCCCTTAAATAATTATAAGTAACATTAGTTTGACAATTCTATACACTCAATTATCATCATTTGTAAACTAAACAATCATGAAGTTCAGAGTTTCTAGAATCGACAAATGCTTTCTAGCTAGTGAATGATTAAAAAACTCTAAACGAATGTTAACTATAGGGAATTTTTTATTAATAATTGGTAATAATTGCAATAAATTTTTTATTAATTTGTGACACATGACGAATATAAAAAAGAGATAGCGTAGTAGACATAGGTGATAAGTATTCAAAAGTAATATGTGTTTGTAATTTTTATGAAATGCAAGAAATTATAACCTCATAAAAAGAAATATACATATATAATAAGAAATATATATATATATATATATATATATATATATATATACATATAATATGTATACAAATATATATACATAAATAGTACCTTTCGAAGAATAATACTATGTGAACACTATATAAAATAATTTGGATAGTTCACTAATATTTCTGATAAAAATGGATATACTTTATCTTTAATGATAAACAAAATCTAAGAAATTTATCTCTGTTACACTGCGCATGTCATTTAATAGAATCCGTGACTTGTAACATCGTCATTGTAATTTCATAAAAATCTATTTAAATATTTGTTTATAATTTAATATACATATTTAAAATGGCTTTAAGTGAAAATGATCCAAATTCATTTTCTAGACCAGGTATTTCATATTTGTATTTTATCATTAATTATATAGTATATTATAATAAATATGTTTGATGCATATCATTATAAAAATTGGATAAAATATAAAAATTAATATTTACACATATATAATATTTTTATTGGCAATAATTATAAATAAATATTTACAGATTTAGCAGTTGTAACCCATATTCATCTAGAGTTAAATGTTGATTTTGATAGAAAAGTTCTGTCAGGTAAAGCAATTCTGGACATAGAAAAAAAAGGAGCTACGAATACAGTGGTAAGAAATTAATCGAATTATCCCTTTCTATTACTTTTCTATCTTTTATGTCATATTGTATACATATACATATATATATATATATATATATATAAAATATTAATTGTACCATATTAAATGTTTAGATTTTAGATAATCGTAATCTTATTATATTATCAGTTATAAATGTTGATAATGGATCTACTTTGAATTATAAAGTAGAAAGTGATATTGGATATGGTTCTAAGTTTATTATTGAATTACCAACACCTGTAGATTCAACTAATGAAAATGATACAAGGTAATAATTAAATTATTTGTTTATAGTTTTATTATTAATTAAACAATTTCATCTTCAGATATAAAATTGAAATTAACTATGAGACATCATCAGATGCAACTGGTTTACAATGGTTGACACCAGAGCAAACAACTGGAGGAAAACATCCTTATCTATTTTCTCAGTGTGAGGTAAATATTTTATTTATATCTTAATTATTACAGAAAAAAAAATTTTTATTATATATATATATAAGCATATTGAATTATGTTATAAAGGCTATACATGCTAGATCTGTGCTTCCTTGTCAAGATACACCATCTGTCAAATTCACTTATTCTGCTAAGGTAAACAGATATTTAATATAATATAATATGAAAGTATGAATCTATTTAACAAATGCAGTAAATCATTTAGATATCAGCACCACAAGAGATGACAGTATTAATGTCTGCTTTATTAGATGATGTTACAAATAATGAAACAACGAAAATATATAGATTTCACCAACCTATTCCAGTACCATCGTACTTAATAGCTATTGCAGTTGGTGTATTAGCATCTAAAAAGATTGGTCCTAGAAGTACTGTCTGGGCTGAACAAGAATATATAGATCGCAGCGCATATGAATTTGCTGAAACTGAGACTATGTTACAAATTGCTGAACAAATATGTGGACCCTATGTGTGGGGTATAGTATTATTTTGTAAAAAATATATATTTTTAGTAATTGATTATTTTCATATAATATTATCTTCTATAGGTGTATATGACTTATTAGTGCTCCCACCAAGCTTTCCATTTGGGGGAATGGAAAATCCATGCCTAACATTTGTAACACCAACTCTTCTTGCTGGAGATCGTTCTCTAGCTAATGTAGTAGCTCATGAAATTGCACATAGTTGGACTGGGAATTTAGTAACTAATGCAAATTTTGAACATTTTTGGTTGAATGAAGGTTTCACTATGTTTGTTGAGAGAAAAATAAATGGAAGGATGTTTGGTGAAAAATATAGACAATTCAGTGCAATAAATGGACTTAAATCTTTGGAAGAATGTGTAAGTAAACTAAAATATTGATATATTAATTTATATATATTTGTTCAGAAAATATTAAATATAAGATATGAATATCATTTGTTATATAGAGATTTTTTTACAGATTGAAACACTTGGAAAATCAAATCAGATAACAAATTTAGTTCCAAGCTTAATAGGGATCAATCCTGATGATTCATTTTCAGTTGTACCTTATGAAAAAGGTCATACACTTTTATTTTATTTAGAGCAACTATTGGGTGGTTCAGACGTATTTGAACCCTTTTTAAAATCATATTTAAGTACATATGAATATAAAAGTATAGTTACTAATACTTGGAAGGAATATCTATACAAGTATTTTCCAAATAAGATTGAGGTAACAACATTATTGCACATTGCATTAAAAATAAAAAAATATTAAACACGAAATTTTTATTTTAGCTATTAGATTCAGTGGATTGGAATGCATGGTTTAATACACCTGGCATGCCACCAGTTATACCGAATTATGATAAAAGTTTAGCTATTGCCTGCACTGAATTAGCACAAAAATGGATTTCATGGGATGAAACTACTACATCACCTTTTGACAAAAATGACATACAAAATTTAACTGCAATTCAAAAGATAACATTTTTAGCTGAGTTACGTGCATCATCTACTATTTTGTCATTACAAAAACTTGAAACTATGCAAGATACATATGATTTTAATTCTATAAAGAATGCTGAAATAAGGTAAATTAAGTATAAAATTAATTAAGTGCGAAATAATAGATGTATTTTTTTTATTTATATTTTTGTATATCCAGATTTTTATGGCTACGTTTGTGTATAAAAAGTCGTTGGGCATCGAAAGTATCAGATGCTTTAGATTTTGCTACAGAACAAGGGCGATTGAAATTTGTTCGCCCGATATTTCGTGATCTTTACAAATGGAAGGAAATGCGTCAGACTGCGATCGATACATATTTAAAAAATAAAAATAAAATGATGTATGTTACTGCACATATGGTAGCTAAAGATCTTCACCTTAATGACTGCAAATTTATGTAATTTCTTCAATAATGTATTTTTATAATAAATAATTGGCTTTTCATATTCTGTGAGAATATGAATCTTTTTTAAAAATATATAGTTTTTCTTTTTTTCATTATCTCAATTAATTTCAATGGATACAATCATTACTTCATTCAATATATACATATACATATACATATATATATATATATATATATATATATATATATATATATATATGAACATCATTGTTAACGTATATTAACATTTATTAATCACTATTATTTTATAAAAATTAGTCCAGAGTAGATTTTATGCGCATGCGTATTAACATGACGTTTTCGAGCGCATGCGCGTGAATTACAAAATGTTATGGATGTATAAGAAAGTAGAATATTCGGTTTCCGATTAATATTAATTTGTGTAAAGTACGTTTTATAAATATATACGTAATTTATAAATTATTCAAAATTTATTAATAAATAAATAAATAATTATGGCGGGAGGAAAAAATGAACAAGGTGGATTTCAACCGGTAAGTGAATTGTTAAAGGTGTCTTATTACAGTATTAGAAAGGTTAATTTATTTCTTTACGTTTACAGGATTCTGATGTTCATATTACTTATGATGATCAACAGAAAATCAACAGATTTGCAAGACAAAATGCTAAATTGGAAGATTATAAAGAAGAACTTAAATTTAAACAAGTGATTACAAAAAAAATAATCTATTCTTAGATAGCTTTGTTAATTCATAGCCTTATTTGGTCATACGTCGTTCAATTTCATGTAAAATTGGCGAAACTGAATTACTTTTTTATATTCACAGAATGAATTGAAAAATTTAGAAGATGCTTGTGATGAATTGACTCTTGCAGACGATGACGTTAAGATACCATATTATATTGGAGAAGTTTTTGTTTATCAAGATATTGAAAAAACACAGGTGTTTATAATTCATAAATGGAAACAAAATTATAATTTAAAAATATATATTTTAATATTATATGTTAAATTTATTTATAATTACAGAATTGTTTAGAAAATGCTAAAGAAAAAAAGAAAGCAGAAATAGCAAGTTTGGAAAGTAAATGCGATGAATTAAAGTCATTGATGAGTGAATTGAAGACTCAGTTATATGCAAAGTTTGGCAATCATATAAACTTAGAAAGGGAAGAAGACTGAGTTATTTAAAATAGTTTTTAATAAAGAGAAAGTTTGTATCAACAATCATTTGACATATAAAATTATTTCTATTCTGGCTATCACAGTCGACTGCTGATTTCAAAAAGTTATTGTCATTTAATACATGAAAAAAATAATACACAAATATCTTTAATATGCATTTTTTCTTATTATATATATATACACACACACACACACACACACACACACACACATATATATATATATATATATATATATATATTATACATTTTTTATTATAATTATATTAGTTTTATCTCGGCTTGAGAAATTTAACTCCATTGAGAAAAAATTAGTTTAAAGAAAATTATTTTCAACATTTGATTTTTTTTTTATTTCTATAACATTTAAAAATAATACAGGGGAATATAAAAGATAAATGATTGTGTGCTAAATACTGCTGCAAATTTGGATTATAGCCAAGTTCTTTGTACTTAGTACATTCACATTCATGTTACAATATAAGCAATCTATTTCCTATACAGAATTTTCTATAATTACTCCCATGAATTTATTTTTCAAGAATAAAATAAATATACATAATATTAATCATTTATTTTTGTTTGTTTTTTTCATAAATAATTAAAAATATTAAATCTTTATATATTTCTATCTATTATATTTTAAGCTAATTTTAAATGGTTTGAATACTAGAAACAATTTCTTCCTATTTTCAGCACTTAAATGTGTAAGATATCACAAAAATATAATAATATAATATTGTTATGTTTGTTTTTTATTACGTGCAAATCATATATAGTGCTACTTAAAAATCCAAAATTATATCTTTAATTATACATACAAAATATGTAGTGTATTATTGATATAATAAATTCCTAATGGATTAAATTACGCTAAGAGTGTACTTGTTTTGATTGTGTAGTTAAACAGTCTTTAGTTCCCTCTTTCATTTTCCTAGAGGTAATTTTAGTCTCATCTCATAGTCTTAATCTTAGTACATGTACTACTTTGGCCAATGCAATAGCCTGTAATTTTTTAAGTAAGCAACTTCTAATACAATATGTATTGATTGCAATTGTAGAAATTTGTTGAATAGTACAGTGATATTAATATAAACAAAGGAATTGAACAGTAGTGTGAATGTTAATATTTAATTTGAATAATTTATTTTTAAAATATATGATTTTATATATTTTTTACTCATTGTAATTCCAATATTATTTGCAGCTTTGCAGAAGTTATATATAATTTTATTTCAAAGTAAATTGTTATTATTTTTATAATATCTTATGATTATAATATGGATTTAGCAAAAGAGTTAATATTAAATCTTAAACAAAAGAATGTTTCACATGTGGGATACGGTTTACAAAAGGAATGTGAAGCTCTTGTTGGACATATTTTACAAAATATGGTAAAATCTCAATTACCACCATTAAATGTTGAAAGAAAAAATACAGAGGATGCAGTCAGATATAGAGAAGAAGGTAAATAAAAACTTTCTTACCTAATATATTTTTATTTTATACGAGTACAAATTTTTTTTTTTTTTTTTTTTTTAATTTAGGAAATCAACATTTTGTTGTGGGCGATGACATTGATGCTATAGAGAGTTATACTAAAAGTTTAGCATATGCTAATAATAAAGAGTTAATGGCATATGCACATGCGAATAGATCTGCAGCTTTGTTCAGAAAAGAAATGTATAAAGAATGTTTGATAGATATTGATGTTGCTTTATTATATGGGTATCCAGAAAATAAAAGAACAAAACTTATGGAAAGAGGAGCCAAAGCAATCGATGAACTTAAGAAAATTTTACAAATATCCGAGAATAAACATACTAACATTGAAAAAATGATAGATCAAATTTGTTTAAATCAAAATATAAAAGAAGACATTACAAAAACAGATACTAATGATATACATATTAATGATAAAAATAAAGAAAGAAATTTATTGCTTGATAATCATGAAAAACGATTTTTTAATATCAGTCATTTTCCTATCAAATGTACAACACCAAAACCAAGATATTTAGAGAAAGAAGGTTCTTTATCTCTTGCTTATGGTCAAAATAAGGAGTGTCCTGCTGCTAGCGATGGTATCAAAATTGTTTTTTCTAAAGAATTTGGACGTCACCTTATAGCTACAAAAAATTTGAGTCCAGGAGATATAGTTACTATTGAAAATCCGTATGCACACGTCATCTATGAAGACAGGTATAATGACATTTTAATAATTAAATTTATTTTTAAATATTTTTAATATTGTAGGTTCTACACCCATTGTCATCAATGTCTTTCAAGATGTTATAATTTAATACCATGTTCAAATTGTCCAATTGCACAATATTGTTCAGAAGAATGTAAAAAGATAGCTTGGGATATGGCTCATGTGACAGAATGTCCAATTTTGGTACTATTAAAAAATTTATTGAACGTTGATAAAGACAAGATAAGAATGCTTACTAAAATTATTAGACTGTTAATTATTGTAACAGAAAATGGCTCCAAGATAAAGGAATTACAAGAAGATATGAAAATTGCAGAATCCAATCCTGGTATTTTTATATTTTTAATATTTGATACATTACACAATTAGCATAACATATTTAAATGTAATTTTCTACCTTTAGATAACAGGACAGCAGGTTTTTCAGATGAGGGTGTATTTCATAGTTTTAGTGCTCGATCTGCTTTAAGTCTTGCAACAAATATGATTACTAGACCATTAATAGGTATCAGTGCATTTGCATGTATTTCAGCTCTTGCTACTATTCTTCTAGCTACACAGACTAATTTCTTTGGTAAAAAATATGAAATAGATTATTTGGAAGATATAAGAGAATTTTCTAATTTAAAATTTTGTGGTAGTATTATGTTTCGGGCATGTGTTATTATGTCTTCTAATTGTTTTTCAGTAAGTTTCATAAATATGTAAAATGTACGTGGTACTTTCTTGTTACTTTATTCTTTGTTTTACTTTTGTTAGGTACAACAAGAGCCAGGAGTAAAATCTGGATCAGGTTTATATGTAACACATAGTTTGTACAATCATTCATGTAGTCCAAATACGTTTAGACATTTTGAAGGACTGACTATGATTACACGTGCGTTACATCCAATTTTAGCAGGAGATCAAATTTTTACAAGTTATGGCCCTGAATATGCATATATGTCACGTTTAGAAAGGAAAGAAAAAATAATGCAGGATTATTTTTTTGATTGTCAATGTTCTGCATGTGTATTTAATTGGCCCATTTATACTGAAATACTACGTAATCACGTGGGTTCGATTACTCAAAATAAGCAACTCGTAGAAAAATTAAAACCCTTTAAACAAAGATTGCTTAAGAATATTTATGATATCGATGCAGTAAAAAACGTTCTTAATATTTTATATAAAGAAGTATCTCAACCATGTGAGGAGATAGTTCACGCAGAACAATATCTAAAAAGTTACTATTTAGGTAAATTTAAGTGATTTAAATTATTTTAAACGAAATAATAATTGCTTGGCTTGTTTATATATAATGGCTTATTTATATGCTTCGTAAAAACTGCTGCTTTATTTTCCTTTATCCATCTAGCATCTTATAAATTAGCCCTAATAAAGTTGCTTTTCTTGCATTAACAATTATTGATTTTTTAAGTTTTTTTCTACTGCTTTATTTATAAACATGAACAGAATTAATGCGATTAATAATATAAACAATGCACTTGTGTATTATATATTATATATTTTGTTTTTTAGATCCGTAATACATGGGTTTATATATTAAGCAGTACATTTAATAAAAGACATGAGTGTTTTTAAAAATTTTTTATTTAAGTTATATGTATATTTTGCTAGATGACACTAAATACATGCACATCATTTTTACATCAACTTGAAGAAATGTGTATATATATATATACACACACACACATGTGTATATATATATATATATATATATATATATATATATATATATACATACATACACACATTTATTTATTTATCAATCAGTGTCAATATGAAGGAATTACAGTAAACTAATGTGTACATGTAACTATATCATTGAACATTATAAGTTTGTAACGATACTTTACCTTTTAAGAAAGTAAGTATATTTTATTCCTATTAATAATAAGAAAAAAATTTATATCATTAATATACGAAAAAAAATATTCGTTAACGGGAAGAAATGCACTATATTGTCACATTTAAAAGTAAGATGAAACTATTTTTAGCAGGACTTGAGAAATTCATATTTAATAATTCTTTATGATAGTGTAAAGTTTATAAATTATATAAAAAAATTATTGAAGTATATATATATACATAAAAATTGATTTAGTTGTATATAAGATTCTATATATTATTTTAAAAATGTAACTGTCTTCTTATTAATGAAAAAGATTTTTACATTATTTGTATGAAATAAAAGAAATAAATTTTGATATTACTGCTACTCCTAGAAAACAATAAAAGGCCGATTAAGTTTATAATATCATTATATTCCATAATATAAGTCATTATGTGTAATTGAACAAATTAATATCGCGTTTATATTAAATTAAAATCATATTATATCATACCATAGTAATTTTTATACTGAGTTTATGATGAAATCATATAGTAGCAGTACACATACCATCTCTGATTATTTATATCAGAGAATGAGACATTTACAATTAAAAAATTTTCATACTGCTATTACACCGAGTCCCTATTAAATATAAGTTCAAATATAAAGATTCAATAAGATATTCAATTTTTCTACATTATTCAACAAAAGTTTTCAATAATGTACAGGAATTACATACACGTGATTAAAAGTAATATGATCGTTCAGAATAATTTAGGCGAACTTTGAGGATTCTATTAGAAAAGAATTTTCTAGTATACGTAGCATTGTAGTTTTAATATGATTGTAGGTAAAGAAAGCATTTCTTAAAGAATTAAAATATAGGGATACAGTATGCAGTATTGAGTATAAGAAAATGATTTATGTCATTTTCCTACAATTTTCATAAAGTGTGCAATATATTTATCATTGAATAAGGTAGCAAAAATGAGTGATTAAGAACAAAATGGTTTGAGTAATTAACAAAGTTTTATGAATTACTGTGAAGCTAGTTAAAAACGACCAATATTAGGAAAAGCTGCAAAAAGAGGTGTTGTTGTTGCTGCTGCTGCTGCTGCTGGTTGTTGGTCACCAATACTTTTGAGTAAATTGCCTTGTAACAAACTGTCAAGAGCCTTTTGAACCGTTGGATCATTTAATAATGGCGATGGAGAAACTCCCGTAGTAGTTGTAGAAGTCGTTGATGCTGATGTGGCATTTGTTGATGCTGCTGGCATAACATGATGTGTTCATGAAGTCGGTGGGTACAAGCCCAGACAAAGTATGATTTGAAGTTCGTTCGCTTTGACCACACTGTGCCGCAATTTCACAAAACACCACTTTGCACTTAATTAATTTCAAAGCGTACGAAGTTCGTTCTGATTAAGAACAATCGTAATTGCACGTAAGAACGCGCACGTAATAACTTCTTCAAGAGAAGTATTATTCACGGATAAAAAACGGAAATTGCATAGCAAAAATCCGTATACGCGGTATTAAAATAAAGAGAAGATAAATATTGACGTGTGTCACGCAGGAATTATCTTCCCTAATGTATAAAAAATTTCATAAAGCATTGTGTGCAAGACATGATTTGTACCACAGTACAATAAAGGAAATAGTAGAATCCTTTATAATCATTACAAAAGACTCAGCACAAATGCAATTTTACTATAAAACAATAACACTAAGCTTATGCTTCAGTGTACTATACTAAATATATAAATTATTAATATAAATTTTTTACAGAAAGCTGTTCATGAAATAATTAAATATTAAAATGAAGAAAATTATAATAAAAAAATAATATAATTTTAATATTTGCTGCTAGCAAAAATTAATGATGGGATATCTATTAGATATTTGATTTAACATTCAATGTTGAACTGTCCTGATTTATTGATACTATCACACCAATAATATCTATATTACAAAAATTATTGGAGTACCAAATAGTGTGTATATAGAATTTAAAGTTTATCAGTGTAATTCTATATCTTTTACCTGTTCCCCAATTAGCTGGAGGGACAGGAGCCGGTGCTGGTGTTGGTGCTGGAACTGGACTGGGTGCTGGTGCTGACGAGTTGCTTTTATTGCTATTCAAAATATTAAGTATTCTCGATTGCAGCTCAGCTTGTTTCGGATCATTAACTGTCAATGTTGTTGCAGCTGGTATGTCTTTTGCATCACCCAACTCTACTTGTACTTGTTCTTCTCTTTTAACTTCGAGATATTTTATAACTCTGTCATATTGTAGTACAGTCAGTTGACGATTATCTGCTAACATATTTAAAAGGACTTGGATGGCGTCAGGATGACGCTCGATTGCAAGTGGAGTATTAAGAGGAACTGAACGACCTCCTGCTTTGTAATTAGCAAAATCCCTTGATATTAAATTAATAGCATCTTCAACGGGCATATTTCTGTGCTCTATAAATCAATTAAAATTATACATATGCAAATATGTAGATGCACTTAAGTAACTAAACAATTAACAATTAGTTACCTTGAGGTAAACCATGTAAAATGTTAAGTGTGAGAGAGTGATGTTCCTGGTTAATAGGGGTCACTACCACAGCATATAAACAACCACGACTTGCTATATTACCAAGAACACGGCTCAAAAGAACATCTTCATTCGGAAATAATAGATCTACCGTTAAACCTACTTTCTTCAAACGCATTTCAATGGCTTCTGCATATTCTCTATAATTATATATAATTTGTTATAACATATGTTGTAAATATTCATTAGTAAAAAATATCAACTTACGTTAATGCTTTATTAACTACTATAATTTCACAGTCATTTTTTTCAGCTGCAATTGCTGGATAATCTGTATTTCCAGTGTTTCTGAAAAATATATTTCTGTAAAATGCTATTCTATTTTTAATATCAATATTTTTATAAAAGAATTTTACCCAAAGCTTATATTCATATCTCGCGGGCCAGAATTTTTGAAATCATCATAACGAGAGCTACTATCATTAAAAGAGTCTCTTCCTCCAAAAGTATTGCTACGTAGTCTGTCATTTGGTTTATGATCCCAATCACGGCCAGCTTTATCATCTATACGAGTGCCTCTATTAATGGGACTACGATCTCTAAAATTGTTCCCAGAAGAATTATCTCTATTTTTATTTCTATTTTTTCCACCTCTAGTGCCTCGTAATCTACCACCTCCACCTGGAGTAGTACCTCCTCCACCTCCACTGCCTGAATTTTGATTACCACCAGGTATATTTTGATTACGATTTTGGTTGCCACCCGGCCTATTTTGATTTGTAGCAAGGCCAAACTGATTGTTTCCACCTCTATTCTGATTACCTGGACCAGTACCAAATGGTTCATTTCCACTTCTGTTTTGATTACCAGTACCAAACTGATTGCTGTTTCTATTCTGATTATTATTATTAAATTGATCATTATTATTTCCACGATGTTGGTTCATATTGCCAAATTGATCATTTGTACTATCTCTACTCTGATTTCCATCAATGAATTGACTCGTCATAGAATTGTTTCCTTTTAAATTGCTGCCAAATTGATTATCATTAGCAAGACTCTGGCTCGTATTATTAAAGCCTTGACTTCCACTACTAAAGGAGTCATTTGCGTTGTTAAAATGATTGTTTGTGCTACCAAATTGATTATTAGAGCTACCCTGTGGTTTTCCTGGTCCATTGTTAGCATTACCTATACCAGAACCACCTATACTGCCAGAATTATTTATTCCTCCGCTATTACTTCCTCCACCTGCATTATTACTACCAGATTGAGAATCTTTTTTTGCAGGTCTAACATCTATAAAGAAAAATTTATTGATTTAACAGTACTTATAACAAGGTTTAAATAATGTATTGAAATTTGAAAGAGAACAAATGAAAAGATTATTCACCTATTCTTCTGCCTTTAAACATTGCTCCATTTTCATTTTGAATAGCTTTCTGAGCAGATTGTTCTTCTTCAAATTGAACAAAACCAAATCCTCGATTTATCAGTGATCCCACAATAGTTCCATATTTTGAAAAGTGCTCTTCTAGTTCATGTTTTGTCATATCATCTGTTTGTAAATGACCTACGAATATGCGGCTACTAACGGTAGCAGGATCTTTTAAAAGACGCGCACTCATTTTTAATCAATTTTTTATCTTGCACACAAACACTGTAAACAATTTTAATATATTATGATGTGCTATATCATTTCGATGTCCAACGTTGTAATGGATAATTCGTTAGATGTTCCAAACAATTTGTGACTGTGAGGTTATATCTTAATACGAAAATACTTACGTTATTACAGTTCAGTTATTTATCCCAAATATGCATATGACAAAAATATGATTCAATAAGAAATCTATGGAATTCGTATTAATTTTTCGATTTTGACAATAGTACACACCCATTGAAATCTTATTTTCTCCCAAATATAAACCGCCACTAAACAAATGAGCGCTGTACTTCAACACATTAATGCTACACATAATAAATTTAATTCATAAAAACGACACGGTCAGCTGATGGCGCTGATGGATCTTATGTCCGGCTTTAAATATGCAACAATATCTATTAATGAGTTTTCTCCAGTTATATTATTGTTTCTAAAAAGATTTCATATATTTCTGCACATTATTGTTCTTATTAATATATAAAAAAATAAGCATTTCTAAAAATAAAAATTATAAAATTTAATAAAAATTAAAAATTCCAGGTCCCACCGAGATTTGAACTCGGATCGCTGGATTCAGAGTCCAGAGTGCTAACCATTACACCATGGGACCTTGATATTTTTCGTTTTATAAATTGTAGATAACTTACACTTAGTTCCATTTTTTTTATATAGAATACTTTAATTTAATATTAATATGTAAAATATATTGATGATTTAATTGGTATTATTGAAATAATATATTTTACTTTCATAAAAAATGTATGGGTATCATATGAGTGCTAAAAAATTGTTAAAAATGAAATAAAATTTAAAAAGAAACTTTTTGTGTTAAATAATATGATAAATTAACGTTAGAATATTTGTAAAATACTACTCAAGTTTTGTAAGAATAATATATAATATTTTGTAAGAACATACGTATAATACAATACATATATTAACAAGTCAGTAATAATAGCATACAAACATATATATATATATATGTATATATATGCTATTCATATATTATATTCTACTTTGATAACTAAACAAAATTTATATAGAGAAAAATGAATTTTTTACAAGAACTCACTTTTGATTACAATTAACTAAATATTATCTTTTCCTCTTTTAAATTATAAGCAAACATACTGTCATTTTTCATCCCGTATTCATTTGGTTATATTTGATGTTTCAAACTTTGTTACATTGTCATTTTCATTGTCTTGTGTTAATAAATCCTCAGCATTAGTAATAGACTTATTTGAAATTTCAATTTCTTTCTTGTCTATATCTGAATTCTTTATTGTACAATCCTAAAGAAAATAATTAAACATTATTTATCTGCAAATTATCATTAATATTCATATATAATCATTGACATATAATATACCTTGGCACATGCCATATTTTGCTTTACAGCACAAATTTCAAGTAAGTTGTATTTCCTATATTTATAATAATCAGGTGCAACTGATATTAAACATATACCCCGTATTACTTCTACCACAACAGCAAGTTCTGGATTTTTTAAATTTGCTCTATTTCCTGGATTCTTTTTCTTTATTATTTCTGCTAGGTCATTAATAATTTCCTCTCTATGTATATTGTCATTACTGTGACGACTGAAGAAAAGACTTTTTATTATATTTGTAATAATACTATCAATAATTGCATAAATCTTGATTATCACTGAATAATACTTACTTAAATACAATACTGTATGTTTTTGGTTCTTGAGAAAAATATTTTTCAAGTATCACACTTGCTGTTGATCTGATATCATTCATATATGCTTTGCATACAACTTCTATTGGTAAAAGTCTTAATAAAAATCTACTGCGTTGCTGTTTAGTCCTGTCTAATTCTTTGATTATATGACTAACTAATTCTAAAGGATTAGATAATGTACTTTTAATAAAAACTACATTCTTTACACCAGTATGTACCACCTAGCAAAAGTTATACAGTTAGTATATCAAATAATGAAAAATTTAATTTCATAGAAAATCTACCTGAAATCTTCTTGAAGCAATTGGTTTCTCAGACTCTGCTTTTAACTGATTAATTTCTTTGCTTAAAGCAGTTGATATATCTTCTTCATCGCTATTATTTTGCTGATTATTCTCAGGAGACTGTATTTCATTTACCATAGAGCCATCATTCGTACATATTGTTGATACCTCAAAAAAAAAATTATGTAGCATATAGATAACAATTTTCGTAAAAGTTTCAATTACTTTACTCAATCAACCGATATACCTTATCTTTATTTAATCCATAAATTTCATCGGCAAATTCGTTAAGTATTTTATATGCATCTCTTACACAGTCTTTTTCACGAAAATTACACGTGCATAGAAATCCTGTCATGCCTGTTTCTAAAGTGAAGTGTTTACGTTTTTTTTGATTACTTTCCTTATTCGGAAAGTAATGTCTTTTTCTTTTTTGTTCCATTTACATAAACAAAATAATTATAACTGTTATAATAAATAGAATATTTTCACAAACTGAAAAGTTCACTTATATATCAATTATGACAACCCGCGTTGTTTTAAGGCTACTTACCATCTTTTGCTGATAGCGTGTGCGACATCAGCGACAACTATGAATAAAATATAAACTACAAACATAAAAATGAACGTCCTCCCTATGCCTCTATTATACCATATAAGTTTATTTACGTTATATTCTTTCGTGCGTAATTAACAACTGAGTCACAATAACAGTATATAAACGGAGTATAAAAAACTAATAAATAATTTAATTTAATATTTCGAATTTTTAACCCGAAGTCATAACTATTATTTAACATCAAAAAAAAAAAAAAATTTTTTGATTAACTTTCAAACTTTTCGAATTAGTTCCCTTTTACATTTGAACGAGTAAACATTTAAGCTCTCTCATCCTAAATCGGCAAATATAAAATTTAATATTTTCGGTGATTTCAGATTTATTTCAAAAATATAAAAGTACGCGAAATTCAACAAATTAATAAATAAAAGATAGTACATTCGCTTAAACATTACAAAGATCGTAAGGTGCGAAAAAAAAAATAATATTAACATCAAATTCCTACACTTAAAAATTTTAATCTCTGCGTATTTGGCCTTGTGAAATATAAACATATTAGGTCTTTTCATTAGTTTTAATTACAACCATATTAGTCACTTTTTGCATTTCGAAGCGTTAGCATCGTAACTCTCTCTTTCTAAATGTGAAAATTAATAAATTAATACTATCGACATTTCTTTCAAATATTTAAAAAATTTCAATTGCATGCAGAATTGAAAAAAATAATATTTAAACAAGAGTACATTCTTTTAAAAATTAAATAGACGGTAAAGAGCGAAAGACTTAAAATAATTCTAATTAATACTTCCTATACTTCAAAATTATAATCCGGGATTGTTGGTCATGTGCAATATAAACATAAACAATCCTTGTATTAACTTTGACGGTTCCCAAGTTAGTTTCTTTTTACACTCCGATCAGTGAACATCGATACTCTCTATTTCTAATCGCGAAAAAATAAAAATTAATATCTTTGGTAATTTTTAATTAATTAAACAGTTTTTAACATACGCGGAACACAATAAATAAATATTTAAACAATAGTATATTTGTTTAAGCATTAAAAAGACGGAAAAACTCATTGGACTTAAAATAATTCTAATTTAAAATTCCTACACACCAAAATTTTATCTCGGGATTGTTCGCCTTGTGCAATATAAACATAATCGGTCCTTGTATTAACTTTGACGGTTCGCGAATTAGTTTCCCTTTGCACTCCGACCAGTGAACATCGGTACTCTCTATTTCTAATCGCGAAAACTTATAAATTAATATTTTCGTTAATTTTCAATTAATTAAACAGTCTTTAACATACACGGAGCACAATAAGTAAATATTTAAATAATAGTAAATTCGTTCATACATTAAAAAGACGAAAACGCGCGAGATAGTTAAAATAATTCTAGTTTAAAATTCCTTTACTTTAAAACTTTATCTCGGGATTGTTGGCCTTGTGCAATATAAACATAATCGGTCCTTGTATTAACTTTGACGGTTCGCGAGTTAGTTTCCCTTCGCACTCCGACCAGTGAACATCAATACTCTCTATTTCTAATCGCGAAAACTTATAAATTAATATTTTCGTTAATTTTCAATTAATTAAACAGTCTTTAACATACACGGAGCACAATAAGTAAATATTTAAACAATAGTAAATTCGTTCATACATTAAAAAGACGAAAACGCGCGAGATAGTTAAAATAATTCTAGTTTAAAATTCCTTTACTTTAAAACTTTATCTCGGGATTGTTGGCCTTGTGAAATATAAATATAAACACTCCTTCTATTAACTTTGACGGTTCGCGAGTTAGTTTCCCTTTGCACTCCGACCAGTGAACATCGGTACTCTCTATTTCTAATCGCGAAAACTTATAAATTAATATTTTCGTTAATTTTTAATTAATTAAAAAGTCTTTAACATACACGGAGCACAATAAATAAATATTTAAAGAATAGTAAGTTAGTTTAACATTAAAAAGACGAAAACGCGCGAGATAGTTAAAATAATTCTAGTTTAAAATTCCTTTACTTTAAAACTTTATCTCGGGATTGTTGGCCTTGTGAAATATAAATATAAACACTCCTTCTATTAACTTTGACGGTTCGCGAGTTAGTTTCCCTTTGCACTCCGACCAGTGAACATCGGTACTCTCTATTTCTAATCGCGAAAACTTATAAATTAATATTTTCGTTAATTTTTAATTAATTAAAAAGTCTTTAACATACACGGAGCACAATAAATAAATATTTAAACAATAGTAAGTTAGTTTAACATTAAAAAGACGAAAACGAGCGAGATAGTTAAAATAATTCTAGTTTAAAATTCCTTTACTTTAAAACTTTATCTCGGGATTGTTGGCCTTGTGAAATATAAATATAAACACTCCTTCTATTAACTTTGACGGTTCGCGAGTTAGTTTCCCTTTGCACTCCGACCAGTGAACATCGGTACTCTCTATTTCTAATCGCGAAAACTTATAAATTAATATTTTCGTTAATTTTTAATTAATTAAAAAGTCTTTAACATACACGGAGCACAATAAATAAATATTTAAACAATAGTAAGTTAGTTTAACATTAAAAAGACGAAAACGCGCGAGATAGTTAAAATAATTCTAGTTTAAAATTCCTTTACTTTAAAACTTTATCTCGGGATTGTTGGCCTTGTGAAATATAAATATAAACACTCCTTCTATTAACTTTGACGGTTCGCGAGTTAGTTTCCCTTTGCACTCCGACCAGTGAACATCGATACTCTCTATTTCTAATCGCGAAAACATAAAAACTAATATCTTTGGTAATTTTTAATTAATTAAAAAGTCTTCAACATACGCGGAGCACAATAAATAAATATTCAAACAATAGTAGATTAGTTTAAACAGTAAAAAGTCGGAAATACTCATTGGACATAAAATAATTCTAATTTAAAATTCCTATACTTTAAAACTTTATCTCGGGATTGTTGACCTTGTGAAATATAAATATAAACACTCCTTCTATTAACTTTGACGGTTCGCGAGTTAGTTTCCCTTTGCACTCCGACCAGTGAACATCGGTACTCTCTATTTCTAATCGCGAAAACTTATAAATTAATATTTTCTTTAATTTTTATTTAATTAAACAGTCTTTAGCATACGCTGAGCACAATTAATAAATATTTAAACCACAGTAGATTCTTTTGATCATTAAAAAGTTGGAAACATTCGTTAAACTTAGAAAAATTTTAACTTAAAATTCCTATACATTAAAATTTTATCTTGGGTTTTTCGGTTTGTTTTTATTAACACATACTGGATTTTTATTGATTTAGACCGCTACCAGATCAGTTCACCTTTGTCCTTCGACGAGTAATCATCGGATGACTCTCATGATAACTTTGCTGCAAGTATCAACGAATTTTTATGGTAAATTTATTTTTGTATTGCATGTTTCTTCAGTAATTTTTGTAGTTTATTATTTGTAGTAACAGTATTAATAATTATTTTTTTATTTCTTTGTTTCAGGACATCATTGCAATCGTCCGCGATCCCTTGATGTTATTGAATATTTTTATCATTGAAAGAAGAATATCTCGAAGCAGTGTTTGTTCGTTCGAGTTTCGTGATTTAAACATGTGTATTTGCATCGATTGCGTGCAATGCAATCGTTAGAGTCAGTGTTTGTTCGCAAAGCTTTTTGGTTTTTTAACAGTCACACAGACTGTATTTATAAAAATATAATAGAGTTTCGCGAAGTAAATTCAGTGACCGTTCGTTAAAAAATAAGTATCTCGTAATAGAGTCAGTGCATCATTGAAGAGATTCTTGGTCAACTTCGATGTCGACCTACCTAATTTTCAACCACATACGTCGTCCACTCTCAATTTCAACCTGAACGAGTGTTTTGGAGCCATCGCAGAACTTCTTAAGTAGTGAGTGAATTTTTAAGTCCCTCCAATCACTCAATCATGTCGAGGACGAAAGGTCCGAATCGGCACGAGTGATTGGTTGTAATTAATTAGTAGAAGAGCATTGAGTGACCACGAGTAAATTTCTTCGGAGATTTATTCGTGAATGGTTTCTTATTTTTTCATTTATTTATTAGATCAGGATAGGGTCTTCTTGGTCAAACGCGTTTATATTTATTTGAGATTTTGAATATTTTAATACATTTTTAAATATTTTACTCGCGCGGAAATAAGTAAAGAATCGATATTCATACGTTCTAATAAGGAACGAGTAAGAAGACACTCGCGATGGATAGTTTCTGGATTACAAACGAAACTATGGATGATTTTATTACAATAATTAAAATATTCGTTTGTAAGAAGGAACGTTCAAGGGTTTGCTTTATATTTTTAAATAATTATTAATTAAATATTTAATCGATTTAAATTGATACAAAAAAAGTCTCGATAGAGTCATTTGTTTTGAAAGAGAAAAATCGAGTAGAATGATTGCTAAAAAACAAAGAGACGTAGTCCGTAAGCCTAGATGATAAATTAATTAATTTTTAGCTCAGGATTTTCAGCAATTAATATACTATTATCTAATTTTTAATTTTTTTATAATTAATATTTAATTTCTCCCATGCTGCGAAAAAGTATCTTTCGAAAGAATAATAAGTTTTCAGATGCGTTAGGGTTGTATTAGGGTTTTCTTTCATATCTTAGAATTTGGAATCAAATTTTGTCGTTACAGTTTTAGAGTGATAATCGATTAGGTTGAGGCACGAAGCAAAGAAGAGGCTATATGCCGAAGACAACATGTGGCTCAAGAGGTCAACTATTAGACTATTGAGTTATTTTCGAAGGTTCACTAGAAACTTTCGAGAATGGCTCTTAGTTTTACCATGTTATTATTTTAATTTTACCATGTTGTCACTCAAAATGCTCTTATGGTGATGGGTGTAGGGGTGTAAATTTAAAAAACTGAGACGAAGTAATTTCCCATAAATAATATTCCCACATTGCCACGCGTACGAGAATAGGATTATTTCATATTTTATGCCTTTTTAATATTAAACTTTTTTTTAAAACTTAATTGAATTTATGATTCTAGTTTAATAAAATCAAATTTTACGTTAAAGTCGATTGATAAATTTAGCACATTTTTTTTTTCTTAAGTTCAATTCAATTCATAATTTTATTTTAATAAAATCGAGTTCTATATTAAAATCACATATCTATGAAATGTAAAAGTAATATAATATTTCTTTAGATCAGTATTCAGAATTTTTCATTCTTTTTTAATTAATATTTTCTTTTTCTTAGCTTTTAAGTTTAATTAAATTAAATTCAAAATTTTATCGTTCGTATAATTAATATATACATATATACATATTCTTTCGTTTTCCTTATTTCTTTTCAGCTAGCTCTAAGTTGTGGGATCGCGAACACGGGAAGGAATAATTAATAAATAGGATTATTTGAACATTTAAACAATGTACGATATACGTAAAGTATAATTAATTAATATTTAAACAATAAGATATTCTTAGCAACGTTATAAAAATCATATACATGTATTGTCATTTACTATCGATTAATAGATATAATAATATTTCTTTCAGAGAGAATAATATTTATTTATATTAATCGTTTATTTTTCTTAAGTTTAATCAAATTAAATTTAGCAATTTATCGTTCGTATAATTAATATACATATATACTAATTCTTTTTTCTTTCCTTATTTCTTTTCAGCTAGGTCCAGGTCGTGGGATCGCGAACACGTGAAGGAATAATTAATTAATATTTAAACAATAGGAAATTCTTAGCAACGTTTTAGAGAACATGTACATATATTATCATATATTATTGATTAATAAATATAATATTTCTTTCAGAGAGAATAATATTTATTTATATCTGTGCTCAGAATATTTCATTTCTTTTTAATTAATCTTTTATTTTTCTTAGGTTTAATCAAATTAAATTCAGCATTTTATCGTTCGTATAATTACTGTCATTTCTATTTTTTCTTATTTACTGTCATTAATTATCGTCTATATGTATCTCGGGTGGGACCCATGGGAGGGGCCCATGGGTGTGGGCCTCTGTGCGGGTTGCTGTCACAGCATCATATAAAACTGTTTCTCTTGTCTTATCTTTTTTGGGGTCTCTATTCTTCTCTTTCTGGGGCTATCTTTTCTTACTCCGGCACTCGTTTCTATCTCATATTTTTCCTTTTGAATTATGTTTTCAATTATGTTATTATTATGTTATTTCCTTTTAATTATGTATTCTTAATATTTATTTATGTTGTTTCTTTCTAATTATGTATTTAATTGTGTGTTTAATTATGTGTTTAATTATGTGTTTGTTTCTAATTATGTTTTAATTATGTTCTTAATTATGTTTTTAATTATGTTTTTAATATATTCTTATTAATTATGATTTATAGGTCTTAGGTAGGATCCATGGAATGGTGCTGAGCTGCACTTTTATTGTTTCTTTCTCTAGCTTTCTTATTTATTTATATATGTTCATTTTCTATATTATTTACTTATTATTATATTTATTTTCTATTTATAATCTATGTGTATATTATGTTTTATTTTATATATTTTTTTGCTTTCTCTTATTTTTCCTTAGCTTCTTTTTTTCAGGATAGTTCATCGAGGGATAGGTTCATCTGCGCCCGGATCATACATCGTATGGCAGGATTCATCATCGATTTTTACGCGCGAATACGGGAAGGATAGGAAGGACACTGGCGCGCGTGTCGGCGGGCACAGGCGTGGGTGTTCTCGGGCGCGATTATATTACGTTTGATTGTTCGAATCGAAAACGCGAATTTAGAGTAGAGTCATCGTTCTTCTAACACTCGCGTGGGTGTTCGGGCGCGATTAAAGGTCCTACCGTGGACTTCGTTTGATTTCTTCTAAATCTCGATGGGGGTACTTCGCGAATTTCGGCTTAACAGTAGAATCTACGTAATTATAACACACACGTGAGTGTCGCGACGCGATTAGTATTTCTAAGGAGTGCGCTTTGATTGTTCGATATTCGGAAAGCACAAATTCGGATGTGCATAATAATCCGTTATGTCTGAAGCGGACGGTGCAAATGGTGGAGCTATCTGTAAGAGGTGTGTAGTAGCTAAGCTACGCATACCCTGTTAGTTAAGAAGCCAGTGCATTGAAGCGGAAAGGTATCTCGGATCGGTATCGCGGCACGCGGATTTTAGAGTAGAGTCACCGTCAGTCCGTGGGTCTCCACATGCAGCAACTTCCACGTAGTGAGACCTGGGTCGGTAGTACTTGCGACATATAAAAATCTAAATTATAAGCAAATATATGTTATATCGCAAGTAAGACTGAGCTAATGGCTGCATTTTTTTATACGTTTCTAAAATATTTTCTTTTCTTATCTAGACATTAAATCTTAACTAGACATTAAAGTACTTACATTTTACATTTCTAATCTTTCTTTTGTCTGGTGTCTATAATTCGTTATTATTTTTTAATTCGATAATTAATACTCGATTATTTTATTATGTAATAGTTATAAACATTTACAAACGTAATATTTCAATTCGGTCTAGCTTATTATATTTTATGTATTTTTACTATTAAAGTTGAATAATAATGTTTTTATATTTTCCTTTTTCAGTTCAATTCAAAATTTTATTCTTACAAAATAATGTTTTATATTATAGTCATAGCTATGAAATATATAAAATACGTTTGGATCACTGAAGTTGTTGGGATCACTGAAGCTAATACTCAATAAAGGCGCATACAATGGAGCTGAAACACAATGGTATGTGTGTGTCAAGTTTTCCCTTTGCCATGCGTTGAAATTTAAAATGTATATCGCAATACTATCAATTAAAGTCGATTTAAGATCGAGTTTAATATATATAGATTTAAAGTTTTGTATGGGAAAACATGAAACTTTTCGATTAGACAAATAGATCTAGTGATAGTATCGCGGATGATATGCAAACGCCATGTTCAAAACTATGTTTAAATATAAAAATACATAAAAGTTATAAAAAATATATTTTATGTTAGTTACAATTATCATAAAGTAATGTTTATCATATTATGTGCATATATATATGAAGTATATATGAAGTATTAATGACAAGAGTTACAACAGATCTTTCATTAAAACTTGCCGTCGTACTGCTGTAGTTAAACCTTCTTTATATTTATACCAGACGCCATATTTCTTCACGATGTCTCGGATTTGTCTTATTTCGTTTGATTTTGGAGATAATTTTACATTTGTTTTGATACTGCTATTATCAGGTACTATTTCACCAAAGTAATTTTTATATTTCTACATGAGGATAAGTATAAAGAAAATATATAAATATATATATATATATATTTATATATATTTATATGTGTATATATATAATATATACACATATAAATTTAATATTATTACAGAATATTTTTAGAGATTTTTAAAAAACTCACTGAGATTTGCATCGAAGTTTTATCAACCTGTTCTGAACAATTTGATATAATAGATGCATCAGTATTTGCTATCATAGATTTATTTGGTTGTACTAGATTTGCACTTATGGCAGTTCCTTTCATTTTGTTCTGTACTTTTTCCCCCGTATCATTTTGTATAATTCCTGTGACTTTTGCAGATCTTTTAACATATTCAATTTGTAACTCTTGAGAAATAATTTGTAATACTGCATAAGAAATTTTTATACGGTTTTTACAATCATGAAAGCATCCAATTTCGTCAATATTGCTATAGTTAATTATGAAACGAATTAATTGCTAGATATTTGACAATATGAATAAATAACATGTAAAGGATTACTATCAGTTATCAAACATACAATTTCTTAAAGTTTCACTTACGGATTCAATTGGTATTCATATCTTCCATCAGTATTTTTCTCTTGTACTAGAGTAAGTCCAAAATCTATCATAATGTTAACAACACGTGAGAGATGAGCTTTTTCTGCAGAAGAATATAAATGACCAGAAACAGTACGAATTTGTGGATTTAAGAGATCAGGTAGAACAGGGGTAATATCCATAATCAATGTTATATTATCAATTCCACGATTACGTTTCACTGTTGTCAAGATGCTTGTGCTTTTCGCGATCTTTTGATTTGTCTATAAATATAGAATATATTTGCATTTGTTTACACATTATTCATTTATACTTGTTAAAATTTATTGATTAGCAAAAAGATATTTACTTCAAATACAATAACAGGGTAAAATAATTTCGGAACTTGCATAGTAGATAAATTCAAATGCCATGTAAGAAATGCATAATTTGTATATGGCATAATTGACCAAGATTGATTATGTAATACAGAGGTTGAAATTTCATCATAAAATTGAAACCACTCAGCTGCTTCAGATATATTTAGAATTTTCTCAGTACAATTTGTAGGATAATTATGAAATATGCCATTAACTAACTTTTCATTATCTCCTATGTGAAAAAACAAAAAAGAAAAACTATGTTAATGCAATAATATTATGTTAGAGCAAATAAAGTAAATGAGAAAAAAAACAAGTGGTTAATGCTAAAACTGAAAAAATAATAAAATTACCATTCTGTATTATTTTTAATATATTATGCACTCTGTCGCGGATAGATAAAATACCCGTTTTACTGACAGGAATTTTAAGAATTTCTTTCCATGTATCGAATAATCCCTTGCGAGTATTTTTTAATCCTAAAGACACATTATGCTTTATATCAAGATTTCCCATATATTGTAATGTACCAAGACAAGATCTAATATCACAGTCACAATTTTCTACTAATTTTAGAAGATCATTTTGGTGTATTTTTAATTCTTCTTTTTGTGCAATTTCCATTAGTCGCTGTACTAATCTTGTAGTACTTACTGGTGGTACGGCTATTACAAGAGCAAAATTTCTGAGTGGTCTAGAATATATAATTAATTTCTTTGGTAATTCTTTAAATTGTATTGCATATCATTAAAATACAGACCTTAAAGATGGAGTATATAATTCGTTGCAAATACAAATTATAGGCCGTTGACAACTTTCTCCTTCTTTCTCAGTTTTCAGTTTATTTCTTTTATCTCTGAAAGAAGATTTCCCTTGTACAAATTTTAAAAGTTCTTCGATCGAAGCTATTGGTGCACCATCTATTTCATCAAGAATTAAACAATTTGGACGTGGATCTTTACCTATTACTGCTTTCATTTGCGTTGAAGCACGGAGTATTTGTCTATAAAAATATATTTATAAATATTAATATTGTATATAGCTATATAATTTATCTATATAATATCACCTAAAAGCATCAGGTCCTCTTTCATCGCTTGCATTAACTTCAATAATATTATAACCTGCATGTTTTGCTGCTAAATGCGCTAAAGTTGTTTTTCCTAATCCAGGAGGTCCTGTAAGTAATACTATCTTATGAATAGGATAACCTTTACTATCCACATCATTTTTACTACTATCTTCAAATTTTTCTGACATTGTTGTAGATACATTAATCTTCTTTTTTCGAAAAGATATCTCTTTATTAAATACTATTTTATCCCATAACTTTAACCAATACAGAAACTGTCTATTAACATTTTCATCCGAAAGAAGTTCTATGTATTTTTTAGGTTTATATTTATCAACCCATAATTCAGTGCCAGATGTTTTATCGCCATCGAAAGACGTAGTGGCTGCTAAACTTGCACGTTTTGCATTATTGACAATCTATTATAGTACAAATTAATTGCATTAATTAATTGTATGCCTCAGTGCTTGAGATAATGTAAGTAAATCTTAATCTCAATGTACTTACAATTTCTTCTGCTTCTGCTTTAAGTTGATCATATGGTATTGATAATAGATTACGAACAGGTTTCATTGATTCTACAGTTATATTTTCTTCATTCTTGATTCTAATATATAAACGTTGAGAATCAAAGGATCTAGTTAATGCTATAAAATTCCAGGGTGGTACGCGTAAAGAAATGTTACCATTTTCCTTGCTATTAGTAAAAATATATTCATTAAATTATTGAAGTTATCAATCGAATTTTTTGTTTTTTTTGTAAGTTATAAATTATAAATGATCTTACTTCTGATAATATTTAGCTTTATAAGGCACATGACCGTCTTCTTCTTGTAATTTTTTTCTTGTGTCAACAACTGTTTTAATAATAGCATCTGTTTCATACCAACAAGGTCTTTTTTCTTTTGGCTCCAAGTACTCGGCTATAAAATAAATATATCAAAATGAAACTTTAATATTTTGTAAAAAGAATTCTATATACGTTTATACATACAGAAAGTATCTTTTTCCAATAAATCTGATATATCACCAAATAGCTCATCGTAATTCCTTTTTCTGGAATTAACTATGGAATGATTATAAGATTTGTTTGCCTGTAGAGAAGTGCTTGGCGAATTGAAATCATTTTCAATCAATTTCTGTTTTTCGGTTTGTTGTAATGTTTGTTCCTCATTATTTTTAAGATTTTTCTTGTTATTTAATTGAGCTAAAAAAATAAATGTTTATACGAAAATATTAATTACAAATAAAGAGGTTATGAAGCTTATACCTTGGATTTCTTGTAAAACTTCAAAGTCATCTTTACGTATTAAATCATATTCTTCATCTGAATCTGGAAATTCATTATCCATTTTTCGTAATGTACAGAAATAAATGTAAACACCGGAGAGTTAATTATCTTAAAATATTAAATGTATCTACATTGTTAATTAGGTTACTATTCATATAGAAATATTTTCGCGGCTTCTTTTACTATAAAGTACATGACTTTATTTGATCCTATTGGTATACAGGAAATGTAGTAATAATGTTGATTGGCTAGGCATTAGAATAAGAACCAATCAAATTTAAGTAATAACACTCGGTGATTCGATTTTCGTAGGATATTCATATTCATTTATAGATTAATTTTAAAAATAAGAAAAGAATAAGGAAATATCTTTGGTAAAATTATTAATTTATTTTTAATTAATTAAATATGCCGTGTTAGTAATATATTATGCTGTTTCCCAAGAAATTGTAACAAACTAGTAAATTATAAATTACGTATGTAAAGCGTGTCGTACGGCAACACGGCATGTATTGCAAACGATCTTTTGAATATTAAACGACAGTCCTTGACGGATTCATTGTATTTTATGTATGTAACAAGTCAGTGTTTTCTCATTTTTGCATATATCGACGACATTTTGATATTTTATATTTTTAGAAAAATGAAAACACTTAGGTTTGCGACGAATATAAAAAGATTATGACCGATCCCGAAAATCTGAATGATTTTATTTCGTATTAGCATTTATTTCCATTTACAGAGGTTATGTTTCAACGTTATTCGCTCAATTCAACAAATTTGTATAATGTAATAAGACTATTTTACACCTCGATAACCTAAGAAGGGAAATTTATTTTCATTATTTTCTATACGAAGTAAATTTTCTTCTTCTTCCATTAGTATCTTCTATATATTTCTTCTCTTAGTTCTTTGTTAAAATTGTTTGGTAAAAATACAAAAAAAAAAAAAAAAAAAGAAAAGAAAAAAGGAAAACAGAACGACAGAAAACGATAAGAATTACTAGCTTTGTTGTTTTCGTAGAAAGAGTTTCCAAATCTTCGGGAGATATTTTTAGCTTATATGTAGAAAGATGTCGTGTGAAAAGCTAGAGGGCACTTATTAGGAAAGAAACGCAAAGAAGAGTTAAGGAAAGTTCAGTTTTCGCCGTGAAGCGATATAGTGCGTTTCGTGATATCTCGTTACGTTACAACTTGAATCACGTGATTTTAACGTAATTAAAAACAAAAATTGTGTATGTTAATACAATGTATTCCTAACAATAGATTCTTTGACGCTCTTTTGAAGAACGATGAACGTCTTACGTTTTGCCGTCTTTTTATATTCAGAAAAGGGGTCATCCTGTGATTAAGGTAAGCAGTCAGCGGAAATCCGGCCGGCAAAATTTACGATCGATAACGTCTCTTACACTAAGGTTTGCTCGAGTTATGGAACTCGAAATGATATTCCAAATTTTTTTTTCTTACAAATTAAAACAAAAACGAATTCTATTTATAAGTTTGAGTTGCTATCGTCATCGATGGTTCGTTGGTGTTGACCTATCGAACGATTAGAATGTTTTGGATTAAAGAATTTCAAACGTACAACGTAGTTACAATTTGGAACTTCATTGTTTCTCTGACGTAATAGTTCTCATAAAACGTTCATTGATTATGACTATTTTCTTTTGAGCATGCGAATTGCGTTTCAAGTTTCGCAAAAGCGTGATCGATACGTATGTATATATATATATGTATATCTATACATAAAGAGAGAGACGCGCGGACTAATAAAAAAAAGAGGCGCGCTATAGTTACAACAAATGAATTAATGTTTAATCAATTATATTTAATACTGCATTTTTTTTTATTAGGTGTTACGTCTTGACTGTGTTAAAGTATACAAATGATACGAATCGCGCGCGCGCGCGAACAAAGTTCACAATTTATTTAAACAATTTCTTTAACATTGACGTTACTTTCCAGTCTTGAGTAACCGGTATGAAGCATGCAGGCTCCTATATCAAGAAGAACGATAGGATGCATTGGAAAATGTATTTCTGGTCTGAAACGCGAAGAGTTGGATCAGATAACAGATAATATTACGAAAACTCTAACGCATCCGCGCGGTAGAGAAATTTTTCGTAGATATTTGGAACAACGAAATCTCAGAGATAATCTCGAATGTTTAGATTTATACGAAACATGTTCAGAATTTATCGTGAAAGAACAAAAGTATGTATATAGGATTTTTATTGTAAATTTTGTGTGTCTCATTGCAACATATTCTATGTTTACAGTACGTTATCGAAAGATTTCAACATAGAAAGTTTAACGAATGACGTTACGAGAATGAAAGAACTCCTTGAAGATTTGGACGGTGTTCCACAGATAGATTTGGCTCATTTGGAACGCTTCAATGAAGCTTTAAACAGTGACTCCAGAATAACGATGCTCGCTGTGTTGGAAGATACAAGGGAACGTTTAAAAGATCATTTAAGGCGTGTACACGGAAGTTTTAAACGATATGCCTCGGAACCGTGCCCTATAACTAAATAAAAAGTATTAACATTTTAATGTAGGGCTCGATGGTTTAATGGATTTTAATATAACGCGTTATTATATCGTACTTGTGTGTTTTCAAATGATATTTTAAGATTTATTATCGTGTGATTAGACTTATAATAATAGATTTATTGTATAGCACGAGAAGGAAAAAAAAAAAAAAAGAAAAGAAAAAAGATTTTCTACAATGAAATGGCATTATCGTTATTTCAGAAAATCCTTGTGTTCTTTAAATGTCACACACACTTTGAATGGATAAAACTAATATATACGCGGACACACTCACGCATATAGATTTGAAATAAGCGTAATATTCATATTGATTATTTTGTTTCTTGTACGTCGATTAGTACGTCCATTTATTTATTATTGACAGTTTGACAATTTGAAAAAGGTTAAATATGGGAGGGATTATTCAACATTCTACTAACGTATTAAGGTATAATGACGCACGAACTTAAATTCTAGGAAAGTCGAATGTATTTTTATCTTTAATAGCAAAACTAAAACGGAGAAAAAGGTCAGGGAAAAGTCAAAAGAATTCGCCGACACTTTTCCGAAAAAGATTATTACGAACATTCATACAACCACGGTAGCAATAGAAAATTATAGAAGAGAGAATAATGATATTACAACGTATCATAGTGATCTATCGGAGAAGAAAGCGAGTTAGATATAAACATATTAACGATATAATTGATAATATTTATAAAAATATTTCATTTTAGAAGTATTTGATAAAGAATTTAGCAGAACAAAGATTCGAAGTTTATTTGAGATCGTAGATCAATTGGAAGCGAGTTTAACATTTTCCCGTATTTTGGAATCGGAACAATGGCTACGATATTCCGCTTTAAAAGCGCAGAAAGTTGCTATGATCGATGATCTCAGGAAAGCTAATAAACTGAATAAAAATATGTTGAGTTAGTTGTATGTCGTGTAATAATAACAAGAAAAGAATTTTTCTTTTTACAATCGAAATAATTGTCATTTTTTTGTTCAGATTTATTCAGACAAAGTGTAACGGATGCACGTATTGGAAATACGGATACCTTACCGGAACCCTTGAAAAGAGAAGTGCAACGGATTTGGCACAGAAAGTAATGTTATAAGATATGATAGATCGCGTATTAAGATATTTATTTGAATGATTTTTGATAGGTACGATGATCTGTTGAAGCAAAACGAACGACTAAAGAAAGAAATCAATACAATGAATGCGCACGTCGAAGAGAGAAATAAACAGGTCTAGAAAACATCGAAATAATTATTACCTCTCATAGAAGAATAATATTTACGTCGCTTACCGATGTTGTCATTCGTTTGTTTGTTCGTAGATAGATAGATATACTTGAACGAAGGTTATTGAATATGGCTGAAAATTTAATAGAACGCGAAGAAGCGATAAAGAGAGTTTGTATCAAGTATTTGAATCTCAAGAAACGTAAAGACGTGGAAGAAATTTTATTAAGAGGTTCGATCGAGACCTTACAGGTAGGTGAAATAAATTTTTTACGATCACTTTACGTTTGATCGTAGCGTTTAAGGATTGATTATTATTTCGAAGGATGCGCTGCAAAAGGCACGTAACTTAAATGTCTCGAGCAAGCCCGAGATACGCCTTTCTTTAGGCAAAGATGCTCAATTGGCCATGGAGATACGACGAAGCGATCGCTTGGTATACGAGAATGCACTTTTAAGAGCGCATTTGCAAGAGGCAAGACGTGCATGCAAAAGCAGTAGAAGTAGTAGCGTCATATCTTTACAGAAGGATTCATTCAAAATGTAATTCCTCTCCTTTTATATGCGTATTAATAAATGATTAATAAATCATTCTTTACATATTACAATTTTAATTTATTCTTATTATAGAAAGTAGTATATATAGAATATAGTATATATGCTTGTGTATAATTGATTATATCAGCAAATAATAATGTTATACATAAGGTTTCTTGAAAATTGGATTGGCATTAAGTAAATACTGGTGCTTCGCTATATGAACGGTGAATCCGAAGATAGAAAGTCCATTTAGTGCGCTACGGCACTGGACTATCGTCTAATCGCTCTTTTTCGTATTTCTCGTAAGTGAACAATAAGAAAAATATTGTTATCTCGAATAGATACTCGGCTGTAATATGATAAAAATATGATTCGTTTTAGATAAAAGATTATTATTTTCAGAATAGATAAATGTAAGACCAAGAAGGATCTTGTGTTTGTATTGACTTTCGACGATGACAATTTATCATCATTGACATCAAGTTTCAACATTGACAATGCATTTTATGCTATTTAATTACGGTTTATTTTGTCTCTTAACTCCCGCATTGATAATAATATTAATTTCTCTTTATATTTATCGTCGTATCGTCGAAGCGTTATTGAAGCATCAATTGAAAGACAAATTCGTTGGTCTCTTGGAAGGCACCGATTGCGTTTGGGCTATAGAAGAGCCTTCGGCCCTTTCTGTCATAAATGTCCTTGTTGTTTTGGAAAAGGATCAACATGAAATAAACGCGAACGTTCTAGAAAGCTTTAGAAATTTAATTAAAGAACGATTAATCGGTTCAAATTTCGAGAAGATACTTCATTGTAAAAGGAAAAAGTATGGATACTACTTTTGGGAAAGAGTAAAGGAGATCGATTTGAAGGAAAGAATAAGATGGCTCGAGCACGATCAAACGCGTTGCGATGGATACTGCGATGACATTTACAGCGAATCGTTGAAAAGAGTATTGGAAAGGAAGTGTAATCAACCGCTTCCTCAAAATCACTCGACGTCCTGGGAGATATTGATCTCAAAGAATTGTTCATGCGTCAGTCATCAGCACGTTCGACGTATGGAAGAAGGCCGCTCTATTCTGGATCGTGGAAGAAGAAACAAGATCAAGATCCCAGTATTATTTCGTATTCATCATGCTCTCGGCGACGGATCTGCCTTGTTGAAGCTCTTCTTGGAAACTATTGCTGATAAACCTAATGAAGTCTCGACTATACCAGAAGAAAAGTGCTCGTTAGGACGTCAAAGGAAGAATTGTGAAAGAACTTCGTTGGGCCTCCCTATATTTACTCACTGTGCGAAAAATTTCAATGTCTGCGAGCAGCCTTGTTATTCGAACGACGTACTTTCCGCTTGTATGCCCTTTGCCGATCTACAATCTCTACGTATCTTAAAGACGGTCGTACAGAATTATTTAAACGGAAAGATTAATTATTTCGAGCATGTTACCTTCGACGAATTTAAAAATGAAATGCAGATATTTCTCTATGAACGGTGGATAATTTTTAAAGAGTTTCTAATGAAAGAGGTTTATGAAAAACTTAAGATCTTTGTGAAAGATCTAGTTGTCCTTATTCTAATGCCCTCGTATTTAATGGATCAGGCCATTCGCAGTATGGATAAGAAGTTCGTTATTGTTCCTCGAAATTTTTCTTTTATAATATATCGGAATAATTGCATCCAACATTTTACATTCTTCTTATCTTTTCAGTTCTCTTCATGGATCAAAGTTAACTGGACAAAAGATCGTTACTTATTGGTCAGAAAATGATTATAGAAATCCAAGCCAGCAAAAAGTTTTAACGAAAATCAAAGAAATAAAGAATATTACTGGAGCAAGATTTGTTGAAGTCTTGTTGGCAGCCTTGTCTTCGAGTTTACATAAGTATTTTCTACGCGTACGTATCGATCACGTTCGAATTTTCAAGCTCCGATTTAATATTTTATATTTCCAACGTACACGCAGATCAATGAAGTACCACCGAATTCACTGACCGTCGTACTCCCAGTTAAAATGGAAAATCCGAGAGAACAGGTTCATTTGTCCAACGATATCTCGGTTGGATTACTTCCTTTGTGTATTTCTGAGATAAATGGCAAAGTATATTCGAATTTAGATGAAAACTCAAGGACGATCGAACGTCTTCAAGACATTATGAAACTTAATAATAAGCTTCAAGAAGATCTCGATTATTTGATTAATTTTTGGGTAATGAAGTTTCTCTCTGCCGTATTACCAGAGATATTATTGAGACCGCTCTTGGAGAGTCATAGTACGATGATTTTTAGCAATTTATCTGGATGTCAGGAAGTACACATTGTGGGCTATCCCGTGAAAAATATTCTTTTCTGGATACCGAACAAGTAAAATTTATTATTTTTCATTAAACTCTACGATCTTACGAATCGATTGTAATTCATTTCTATATGTATTTTCAGAAGTAACACTGGTATCGGATTTTCTCTCTTCAGCTATAACGAACAATTGCATTTGTCCGTAGTCGCTGACAAAGCTTTGGTAAAAAATGAGAAAGTTTTTTCCAAAATATTAGGGAATACCGTCTATGAAATCGAACAACTTCATGAGAGCTTAACATCCACGCGTTTCTCAAAGAAGTTTCACTCTAATGGAAAAGCACCCATGGACAAAGGTAAATCATACTCAACTTTAAAACGCACACAAACTTTTTTTTTATATCAATTGTAAATTTGTTAATTATATTTTGTATTTTTCAGAAATTGGCGTGCCATGAACCTATAGAGACACTAACAGCGTCAATCGCATTTTACTTATTCTGTGAATGAAAGCACATTATCATTTTCATAAAACTATTTTCTAATGTAATATCCATACAAAATTAATGTATTATTTATACATTGATGTTTTATTCTTTCGTATATATACAAATCTTATATACTGAAAAGTTTCTTTATGATTCTTTATCTAAAATTAATAGAGAAATAATGAAAATAGTAAGACGTTATTAAATATATAATAAACAAATGCTATACAGAATAAGAAGTCTATAAAATATTTTACGATGTACATACGTATTTACGTCATTGAAAATTGTCCAATTGGTAAGATCATGAAAGATATTGATTACAAAATTTTTCTGCTTATTTAATTTTGATGAACTTGGACTTTTTATTTTTACGAATTAATCGTATGTATCTATAACTCGTCAAAATTATCGATCAGACTTGAGAAAAAGAAAGGGCCAAAAAACAATATCGAAAAGAGTGTTAAAAAAAGAAAATGTACTTCCACGACGATTTTTAGTTCTTGACGATGGTTTAGTGGTCAAAGAGGCTTTTGTTAATGGCGCCACTGAACTGTGAAAGTCTTTATGACTTTTTATTTTCTTCTCATTGCTTTGAGAACTATAATCTGACGATACATCGAAATCGTCGGAGCTTGTGTCTATATATTTGCGATGTTTCAAAGATCTGTATTACATTAGATAATAAAAAAAAAAAAAAAAAAGAAAAAAAAAAGAAATAATAATTAACCGCATCAAAGGCGAATATTCGCTGAACATTAAATTAAAAGTTATTCTTACCTCCTCCATTTTTTCGTAATGTATCGCCTTTCCGGTGAACTCCTTGAATCGCTCAACGTTTCGTCAATATCTCGACAGCTTGAATCTGGATTACAATTGTCGCAAGATCGATAGTTGTGGCTTTGTTTTAATTTATGTAATACCGTGAAAGTTGATGGATCACTAGCACTGCCAATGATAGCAGGGGATGTTTCTGTGATGATTGTTTCGTCATTTGGCTCATGTTTATCGTTTAGAAATATACACGATTTTTGTTGTTTGCTTGAAACGTATCTATAGAACATATATAAAGATAAATGAACGTTTGAATTAACGCGATTACTTTGAAAGACATACTTTGGATAAGCGTTTGTCTTTAAGACTTCCTTCATATCTTTCTTACGTGAAATCGTGTCAAATGATTTTTTTGAGCTTGTCAAAGATAATCGCTTGATCGAATCATTACGAGATATTTGTACAACAACTGGTGATTTGTTCCCTTTTGCTCGTGGAATTCTACTATCTTTCTTTTGCGAGATTATCGACCTAGGAGTTATACTGTCGAGATTCTTTTCATTTCCGCTTTTGTTTTTATCTTCAGAGCTGCCTCTCTGTGAATTCTCTTGCGTATCAAAATTTTTCTAAATACAGGAAGGATACGGTTTCTATGAAAATTAGGCGATCAAAACTTGGGAAAATAAACTTGTTAAACCTTAAAAAAAATTGGTGTCGATTCGCCCTCGGTAGAAGTAGTTTCATTTTCTGCAGTTCCCTCTTCAGTAGCAGTAACGTCGACTTCATCTTCCTTGTTTTGACATTTCGAAATAGAAGTTGTTTTTGACACGGTTTCCGTATTTTTTGTAATCGACAATTTATTTTTCCCGCGAGTATTAAAAGCTTTCTTTCGTATGGATAAGCCGGTATTAAATTTTTGTCCCAAAACATTTGGTACGTCAGGTTGACTAATAGCCGCATCGTAGTCGTATGCGATGACTGGTTTGACGTTAGTATTCTGTTTAGTTCTAGCACTGTTTTGCCGAGACGAGATAGATTTCTTTGTTTTTGGAATTTCATTTCGAACTTGTGCATTCATCGTTTCCCCGGCATGACGAAGACTCCAACTGTAAGATAAAATAAGAGATAATGAAGAAGGCAAAAGTTAAGATAACATTATTATTAGAGAATATCGATTGATGGATGACAGTATTCCTATATACCTGGAGGTTACACAATTTTTGTTCAGTCGCTTTTTCGAGTCTTTTCGTATTTTTAATTTACTCCAAAATTTACATACACTTTTAAACCTTTTACGATGGATCTTTGTGAGTGCACCGTCTGTTTTATCTAAAGATTTCGTAAGATCTGCTTCCTCACTTAGCCATTTTGAAAGACTTTTATGCGTTGGGAAAAGAGGCGATATTAAATAGTTAAATTTATATTCGATATTTGGTTGAATGTTAAAAGGCGTTTTTCTTAGGTTCGCCAGTATTTTTCTTTGATATGTTAAGCGTTCACATGTTCCAAATCTCCGCGAAATCGTGCTTGGACTTTTCTCCTTTTTGTATTGTCACCTTGAAAAACAAAGATGGTTTATTCATAACTTCATGGTCAATGCGATTACGCTCTTTATTCATGCATGTATGCGCATATTGTTTAATATACTTGTAGAAAAAACATTAATATTAAAAAAGTAACATTACAAAAAAATAAAATACGTGACATGGAAAGAAGAAGAAGAAGAAAAGTCGCATTAATATATATATATATATATATATTTATTTAAATTCTGATAACCGATTTATGCTTAAATACATCCTCTAAACACATAATCGTATCGTTATCTGACACCAGGTCTATGAAGGAGAATACGAAATACAAATCTTGATATTTTCTCGTAAGTCAGAAACATCAATGCGGCAGTTAAGACGGTCTGCAAAAGTTTTGCTTCCATCCCCTTGTACAATCCAAGTATGCCTTGTTTTCTAGAAAAAGAAAGAAAATTAAAAAAAAGAAAGTACAAGATCGTGTACATCTTGAACGATATTTAATTTGATTGGATAAAAGAAGAAAATATCATATAGGACTTACTTTAAAATATAAAAAAGAATTTGGATAGTTCCAGCATTCGGTGGCAAGTCAGGATACTTGTGCCCGTGCTATAAACAATAGCACATATAAACGTTTACATTATATCAGATAATGAAAATTTTATTTATTTCGTATAACGTTATGCTAATCACCCTCAGTTTCGTTTGTATTAATTGTAAAGGATAAGTTAACGTCGTGGCGACCGTTTTCGCGATCGCACCAATAGTGAAAAAGACCCAAGCTGGTGGTTGAATGTCAGAAGAGGACGCATCGATTTTCCTCTTTATACTCTCGTATGTCATGAATTGAATAGCTGGATTCGCAACGAGAAGCAGACTGGGAAACGTACCTGCCCATAATTTTTCTAATCCTTCATACTTCCATATATGCAAAAGACCATCTGAAATAAATGAAACAAAAGTCAGTTCGACCAGTCAGATTTCTGTCTGACTAAACTAACGTCTTATATAACACAGACGCAAACGAATTCGTTCTACGAATCTATTTTTACATTTAGAAAATGCATTATCATTTTTACGATATATGATAAGGATTTGACGGTTCTACTACCTACCGTACAATGTGTTATAATCATTATTGTTTTTTTCAGCGACACTACCGATCCCTTTCATTTTCAATCTTGTATTAACTACCCAAAGGGGTGTCGTTGTCAGGACGTTGATCACACCTGCGAGAGAGAGAGAGAGAGAGAGAGAGAGAATGGTTGGATGCGTTACAAAGAAAATTAACATCGTAAAAATTGTGTAGAAGAAAAAAATTTATGATCGTGCCTGCGATTGATGCTACCAAAAGATCATTCCTGGCTGTTTGATTTCTTCTACTTCTCAACATCTTCAAACCGTGAAACGTGTAGAAATAAACAAAATTACTGGCACAAAGGCTTTGAAGAACGGGTACCATTCCTCGGTACAAAGTATGCCTGAGCGATAAGTATTAAAGTTAACAATGAATTAATTTTAAATAAACGACTTTGAGACTTTTTGAAAATTTTCGTAGAGATATAAAATTACAAGAACGTTTCTGACGTATGTAACATGGTAATACATTTGATAATTAGTTACGGCAACTTACGGTCCTTCTTTCGAAGTTAGCTCACGTATCATCGCTAGTGTATTCTTTGCTTCTCTATTTTCCTCCACTGTATACATAAAAAGATAAAAAGTTGAGTGTTTAGCATTTCATATTGCATATCTTTATATTGCGTAAGTACTTTGGCGATAATGCAAAATAATGCAAGAGTCAAATTTTTTTTTCAGTTCCTTAAAACAATATATTTGATCCTTTTATATCTAATATTACAATATATGTAATTCTTTTTAATTAATTCCTATGAGAATTATCTTCCAATAAATTCATTGCCTGCATAAAATATGTAAATATTCTTTCGTAATTAATGGAAGTCCTAAGATCGAGCTGATGCGATTATGTATATAAATTATGCGATTATGTATATAAATTATGCCTTTTTGATCATCAATTATGCTGATTTTCAATGGATGAAAGATAAAATTTTCGAAATTATTTGTCTTTACAAGTCGAGTTACAAGAGGCACCATGAAAAATGAAGAATAATTAATTTGTCGAGAATGAGGAACGTCGGTGATTTTGAAAATATCTGTAATTAATTTGTATGTGTGTTTTTGTTTATAATGAGCCACGATATAATCTCTGACGATATAAAAAGGTTAATAATCATTATGAAGATTGGAACGTGAGAATTTGTTTGTAGATAATTAAAGTCTTACGTTGCAATCGACTTCGTACGGTGTCCAGCGGGAAAAAGGTTGCCATAGCGATAACGCTACCCTACAAAGGAAATAGAAAAAATTGGTATAGAGAAAGATATAAATCATGCAAATCATCGATTCGCTTTCGTTAAATAAATATTTATCGAGTACTTACAGCCGCGCCTGACAACGCGTGTACCAGAGTATCGTAAGTGAAGATGCTCCTTCCAGTATTGTTGCCGCCCATTTTGAAATATATAGTTTAAAAAGATAGAAATGAAAGCGCGGCAATTCGATGGTGGTGCGTCAGTCAATGTGGGAAGACATTCGAAAAATGAACGATGCGCCGGACTCCTTTTCTCGGAGCTCTAGCAAAGACGGAAAGAATAATGAATTCTCATGATTCTTCCCTACTTTGCCGTTTGTCGCAATATCGATCGATTTTCTCGGCGAAGGAGAGCGCGTTCGCGCGTAAACGATTGGTCGAGTTACGTCGATAAGCGACAGAGACCTGACTTCGACGGGTTGACAATTGACCAACTTCTAATCGTTGTACTATTCACTTTTTTTCCGAAAATAAACAGAATTGATGTATTTTTGGAAAATAAAAATATTTCGATTAAATTAATACGTAAAAAGGCTAGACGTCTTATGTAAGAGAAAATCCACTCGTTAGAAAAGCGTATGCGCTCGACGACGACCTTCGTCATTCTACAAATCTGTTGGGCTTCGGCACCAGGGTCGGCTCTAGTCGAATACGGGTGGGTGAATAATAAAGGGGAGCCCCTTAACGTCGTTTGAGTACTTCTCTTTATATTTTTTTTTCTTTTTTCTTTTTTCCAACACTCGAAAAAAAAGTTAAGTCAGAACGAATAGCAATGTACGCATTTAGAGACAATTCTTTTTTGCATGCTTATACGTATAAATTATTTTGGAATTAACTAACTTTATCAATGTCCAGATTTTCGGTCGATGCGTTGCTGACTTTGTACTTACATATATTTTCTGATGTTTAAAAAAAATCGTAAATTTAACGTCGACAGATTAAATTCTAGTATCGTTTTTCCCACGTATAATTATTCTCCCGAGATATAATTATTATCAGTAGGACGTAAACGTGTCACGCTTGCGCCTTTGCTCTATTCTAAATTCGACGACTAGATGGCGAGACACGAATGTCCTCTATTAGGCGCGATATTAATTATCTTAAATGTACGACTATGATCGAGCAAGTTGTTATTGTTATTTGCTTCGAAAGGTCAAACTTCAGAGGTTAGCTATTTTTACATTCAATACAGAATATAACCTTAAATTTCAAATTCTCAAAGGAAATAATGAATTGTAATTTAAAGATTGCATTTATTATTTACCCAATTAATTATATGTCCATTTTATGAGGCCTTATGCATATCGTTTAATAATAAATATTTCTAATTATTAAATAAGTATATCGGCCAATTGCAAATTAAAAATTATTTAGCAAGTGTAGTTATATCAGTAGTATATCAATGAAAGCGACATCTTTGAAAGAATTGCCGTAACTTAAATCGCGAAGACTTTATCGTGCGTCGTTAAAAGAAGATTACGAATATTATCGATAAGTTCATTTGAAAATCGCACGATAGGCGGCGTTATAAAAATTTTATATTTGAGAGTAGCGCATTTAACGGTCCTTCGTTCTAATTATTTCGAAAATAGTAAAAATGATAGAAGTCACCCGCGAATCAATTGCGCGATAATTATTAAATACGAATGGGTATGGTTGCGTTGAAAGTTTTTTTTTTTTGTTTCTTTGTTTCTTTTTTCCCCCTTTTCTTTTTAACGAACGAAGAAAAGACGCGCGTTCATCGATTGTAAGAACGCATTGATTCATTGACGCATCTTCGAGGTTAATAGTTGCGAACTTCAAATCGCCACTTTGATTATCGGATCTTGAAATCAGCTTTTATCGGTGAGTGATAAAATTTCTATTTCTATCGTCGTTTCTACGTCGTTTACGATTTTCATCGTTTCTATATCAAATTTAATAATAATCAAATTTAAATACGAAAGTTTAGAAATATTAACGTACGAACCATCGACATCATAGGAAAGTCTACGTTTGGGTATATAAATTATTAAAGCGTGCTTTAGTCAGTGACGTCAGCCATGAAAATTGATAGGTAACGAAGGAAGAGTTTGCATTAGTTCCGATTGCATTGACTTTGGCCAGTCCGAAATTCGTAGTCAAAGTTCAGGGCGAAAGTTTAATTAAACATCTCGTGTCTATGGAATTTCGTGGATAATTATTCCCCATCCTATCCCCCCTTTTGTGGGTGATTTTGTCCTTATGGAGATCGCTGAGTCAGTGAATAAAACGATCGCACAAGAAATATATCGGCGATATATTCCTTGAGTTTCTCATGATTTAACAATAAAAATAACGTTTTGTACCGTAAGTACCAAAACGATTACAATTTGAATGAAGAGATTAATTGCCGTAGGGATAATGGAAAGAAAATTGATAGGCGAATAACGGGATATAATCGCTTTATCGGAAGTCGGAGTTAATGCAAGTTCGTTATAAGCGAGTTTATTAAACTGGATTAAGACATCGTATGCGAGCAGTCCCCAGTTTCCATATTTATTATGGAAACTGGAGACTTCGCTCGGTGTCTCCGATCCAACTGGGGGGCTGGGGGAGAAAAGAAAAAGCAGAATTCGCTCGTGAAGAAAAGTACGGTCTGAATGGTCTTGGAGAAAATGTTTTTATTTCATACAAAATGCAAGCACTCACGCGGACGATCGCGATCGATCATGTCTTATTCTTGTCTTCCCTTTTTTTCTTCTGTTCTTTTCTCAAACTCGTACACGGATCGAATCTGAGAATCGAAAAAGTTTTCTTGCGACATACACATAAATGCAAGATATGTACGTGTATACAGTAAGCAGAATAGATAACAAGTATCTTGGATCTATAAGGTAAATCGTTCTTTCTTTTCTCGATCATATTTATTCCTATGTATAATAAAACGTTGGATATTTTTCATCGAGAGAATATGATGTATCTCAAGTTTATACGGATCTTTTTGGATTTTTCTTATCGCTAAAAGAGAAACTGTTAACGCATTTAATATCTTTGATCATTCTTTTTTATAATATGTAGAAAAATGTCCGATTTTACCAGATGATCCAAGTTATCTTATTTCTTTTTCTCACAAATATGTGTCGATTATATGAAACCATTAAAACGTTTGCTTTTAATATTAGATTTGTTATATGTTAACACAGAATAATACAAACCATATTCTATGCCTCGTGGATCTCCATAAAATTACGGATGCAGATGCGAAAGTACGAGAGTCGAGCGTTACGACGACGAAACGAAACGTAAGATACTTACGTTGAACGGATAGAAAGGGACGAAAGGGAACGTATATTTATAGTAGAGCAAGATTGAGATTACAACGTAATTGAAACGAATCGAATACGAATTTTATCATTCGTATTTATTCGAAGCGGATATTTCTAATGTATTCCTAATTGTTATTTAATCCCTTCTAATCGAAATATCTTTGGCCATTTTTTTCTGCGCGACGAACAAAGAGTGCAAATTTTCTTGCGTCGAGTAAAATACTTGCGCGGTGGTGGCTATCTAGGAAAAATCCTTTATACGCGTGTGTGCGTGCTCGTATCTCTTTGTGTGTATGTGTCTGTGTGTGTGTGTGTGTGTGTGTGTATGCACGTGTTCGAAATATTTGACGCAGTGCGTGACGTGTATGATGTGTTACTTTCGTGTTAATATACAGAGTGGCTCGGCAATCGTAGTACAATTGAGAAGGGGACGATTTCTCTTGAAAAAGTCATGAGCCCATTCTCGGTTCTATCGCGAATGTTAATCCACCGTGTATGTATTATTATATCCATTATCGTTATCTATTTACACGTATACGGTAATTGGTTCACGTCGGGCTGACGTCTATAGTAAAAAGAAATTCCCCTCGAATACATTTACTTTTCCTTATTCTTCTTCCGAAATAAAATTAAGAAACATTTTCGACTTGCCGATTTCTTTGCCTTTCATCTTTTTCACTTCTATTCGAAGATCATGATTTAATTAAAATAATACAAAGTGCGCTCTTAAACTTCTTCGAATTACAAAGCGATTCTCCCCTGCTCTCCCTCCCCCCCCCTCTCTCTCTCTCTCTCTCTCTCTCTCTCGTGAGAGAACGTACTTACTTTCTCAAACGCTTTTCTTCGGCTTATCTCGCTTTCTCCCATCAAAAGAGACGAAATATTCCGTTTGTTCCTTTCTCTCTCTCTCTCTCTCTCTCTCCTTCTTTTTTCTTTTTTCTCTTCTTGCTTTTTCTTTTTTTTTTTGGCGTGCTCATTATTATTTCAATCAGGCATAGTATTACCTTCGACACACTACGTTAAATACACTAGTGCTTTAATTAATTAAGGCGAGCAGCGTGGTCGGTTTTCCTTTCGTTTTATATTGATTTCTTTTTTCTTTTTTTATTATTATTTATAATTTGCGAATATCCTTTCTCGTTAAGCGATCGTTCTTTATTTGAAAGCTTTCCTCTTATCCCTTTTTCCGACGAAATTTCGATTCGTAATTTGGATTAATTTCGCGCAAATATCACTGTATAGAACAGGTTCTGCCGACTTCGGACGATCTCAAAATGATCCTCGATCCAGGTGTGTTGTTTTCGTTTCCAGCCGCGAGCGAGCACGTTTTCGTTCGCATGATCATCAGGTCCGTCCTTATGCTGGGCCGTCGCACGTTAGGCGCCACGACGCCGCAGGCGTCGCTTAATCGACGCTTTATGCTCAGAGTTGCCTTGTGTTTTGGCTGCGGACAAAAGTTTCTTACTTTCTAAAGTGCTCTTAATCCTTGTGCTTTCCATTTTTCGAAAATAAAAGAAAAAAAAAAAAAAAAAAAAAAAAAAAGAAAAAAACCATAATCGTTAGCGTAAGTTATAAACGTTAAATAAAAATGTACGTGAAATTTCACAGACAGTAGACATAAAAAGCAATCGATCGGATGGATCATCGTAAATGATTAATATAGAATTTTATCAAAGTTGAGAGAAAAAAATATTATTCATTACCTGCGAGGGCGGTAGCATGGTAGGTGAGCCAAAGGTAAGAGGAACTTTTCTATGATGATTCGGTGCCATTTCTAATGGTAAACCAGCCACGACGAAGAGCTGATAGAAAAGTTCGTCCACGTGATAATTCCGTTTAGCGGAAACTTCGACGAAAACGCAACACTCGTCCTGGCTCGCGCAATATTCCTCGGCTTCCTCGATCGTGACGCTTCTAAAACAGAAATGCCGGCAATGATCGTTTAGACTTTAGTCAAATATTTTTGTCTGATACGTACGTGTTGAACTTTAACACGATTAGAACGTACTTAGTATCCTTGTCGCATTTATTTCCAACAATGACCATGGGAACTTTCAAACTATAATGACTCTTGCTTCTGCTTTTGGTCGCTCCTTGGGCTGCGCTCATCTTCGTCTCAATGATCGCCTCTCGCAATCTGATCGCCTCCTCGAAAGATTCTCGGCAGTCCATACTAAATACCACCACAAACAAATCTCCTGCAAAGTCACCGAGATAAAAATTCAAATAGTTAAATTATAAATGATCCTAATGCTTTCGCGAATTTAGATTTACTTTCTGCTTTTTTTAAAAAAAAAAAAAAAAAAAAAAAAAAAAAACGATCGGTATTTCAATAGGTCGAGGTCAAAAGTATATAATAACAATGAACGAACGAAGGAAGAGCCAATCGATTATTTCTCGCTTTGGTGAACGCGAAAGGTCGTATCCGCGACTTTTTTGCGCGCCTGAAATGTCAACCGTTGAAAGGTTCTCGTGCTAAACAGTATACTTATCTACGTGTTTATAAAACACGCGTTTGATGCAACTTTATGCTTTTAAAAGAAATAACTTTTAAGATTTCATCAAAATACACAAATTGGAATTCGTCAGAGATCTATTAAAAATGTTTTCGTTGATAATTAATATTCATAGAATCCATGCGTACGCTCATCTTATCATCGTCCGATAAACTTTGTGCGAATTTTTCGTTAGAAACAAGAACGTGATAGGAAATTAAACGATTATAAAATTTTCGATCTCGATTGGAACGTTATTCGTCGAGAATAAGCCATCGTCGGAGCGATGAGTTTTCAAAGCTCTTTCGAAGAATCACTTTTTCGTGAGAGAACGTGAGTTCATACAAGTTCTTTGCGGGATTGAAGTATCGCGATTGGCCTGCTTTTTTCCTTTCTTCGGCTGATTAATATTCAAATTCTTTCGTTAGAAAGAAAGCCACCGCTCCGGCGATATCCGAAAAAGACTCAAAAGCGACGAAAGATTTTAAATCATCGTAGAAAAAAAGAAAAATTTCTAATCCACTAACGAAGAGGTTCTTTTGGTTTTTTCTTCTGTTTCTTTTCTTTTCAAATTAACATGTTACGTTCGGCAACTTTGGTAAGCTGCCCCCCCTATACATTGAGTACGCCATGACTAATGATTAAAATTTGTTATGCAAATGTCTATTGCCCGATGTTCTCTTATATAAACTGCAAAAGAAGTTCGATCGGTAAGAAGGATAAGCAACGTTTACAGGGCAACCGTTAACATTATCAACAACAGCAACGCCTCGTTCTTGGTCTTTACTGGTTTTGAGACGAGCTCGAATTTACATAGATAGCACAGCCTGACTAATTATTCACCGTACTCTTTCTACTTTGTTCTATCGCGATAAAAAAAAAAAAAAAAAAAAAAAAAAAAAGAAAAAAAAACAAGTACTTGTATTTTTTTGAATATTTTACGAAGCCCTTTTAGAAAGTCTCACGACCGTTCGTTCGAAAGTACCCGATGTTGATGTTGCCAATGATGTCACCTCGATTAAAAATTACGCGGGTGTGGATTAGCGCGAAAAGTTTACGAGATTGATGGTCTTACTCAAATCTAAAGCTCATACGAAAGTTTTCTATGGCGAACGAAGTTGACGTCGAACAGGTAACTTTGCGTTTGGAAACTGTTGCGTCCTACCAAAAGTGTAATTAACTCGAGCGAACTACTCTACGTATAAATCTAGGTCATAATAAAAAGTTCTAGGTCGTAAGAATTTTTCCTTGGTTCTATTTTGGATCGATTTTACGACCTTACCGATCGATCTACCAAAAGACGAGAACGTATTAACCATTGGCGGGATTTGCGAAAATTATGTAGTTGTTCCTTTTCAAAGTAATCTCGCGATTAATTTCGTTAATCGTCTCTCATTTCCGTTTGAATCTATGTAAAACTATCTTGGTCGGCCGAGCTCGGTAAAAGCTCGAAATATTTTTTACTCCTTTTACGAGCTTTTACGAGTTGTTCCGAGCGCATAAAGATTCAACAGTGTAATTCAAAGCGATATAGTATAGCGTGGTTAAAAGCAGCCGTTTCTACTGAACCAACGGGGTCTAGAATATGATCGGAATATAGTCAGACCTTTGCCTCGACTATACTCGAATTCTCGCGGTTAGCATACACGTAAATCTCGCTCGGTTAACGAGTTTGCCTAGTGGAAGATACGATTATCATCGAAAATTTCCTGCGAATGGTTCGGACGGCTAACATAAATTTACATTCGTTCGCATATCTTTGTTAAACATCGAAACGCTTTCGAATTTCATGCAACTATGGCGACCTGTACGATCTGACAAACATCGAAAAGATTAGTCTCTGCTCGAAGACGTTCTTCTTCCTCTTGCCTTTTAACCTAATAAATCCCATTGCGGTTTTGTTTCCGTGTTTCTCTCTCTCTCTCTCTCTCTCTCCCCCGCTACTCCTTTCGTTTTTTCTCGCTGCCTAGAACTTCCGTACCTCCATTACAACGTCGCTACTGGAATGTTTTATTTCTGAGAAAGCTCGCTACCTAGTCTCCTTGTCGCTTTCCCAGTTCCTCTTCTTCATTGTCTCGAACGATGATGTATCCGTCGGGTATTATATCGCGAAGCACGCTTTCTGATTCGAAAAAGGAATTCCCTTCTCTCGCACAGTCTCCATTGTCTTTGAATTGGGGTCACCGTTTCAGCGTTTGCGTGCAAACGCATTCCGTGCCCCGGACACATCTGACGGCTGTCGCCCATAGGTATTTATATACGTATACATATGTATATTCCTTATATTCCTGAGAAAAAGTATCGCGAGTTTAGCTTACGTACGATTGAGTTTCTTCGTAGTCCAAGAAGAACCGGCAAGTTCGTGCATCGTTCTTCGAGCTTTTTGACGACGTCTCGCGCATTACTCACGATTTATGCTCGCATAATCGTATATCGCATAAATGCGCTATATTTTTATTCATAGAAAGACTCGTCCGCTATATATTTCTTGTATACGTATACACATAAGTACTTATTTACGGTAGTCCGCGTTTTAGTATTTCATCCCAACTCGCTTCATGAAATGTCGTTCGCGCTTTCGCAAAGCTTTACCCTCCGACTTTTACGATCGTTCAAGTTTCACAGTCGAATCGGTTTTCAAACATAACCACTACGAGCCGCTTTCTGCGTTATCGTGTTCTAGGGTCAATCGGCGTACTCTCGCGGAATATCGATGGTCGTTTCTAACGCGTAAGACCAGTTCCTTCCTAGGTCAAAGGTGTTTTCAATGAATAACGATCTTTGACGAATAAAACCTTTGTAAAGAAAGAAAAAGGGAAAAATGTAGAAAGAGGACAAAAGGGAAAAAGGAAACATTGAAAACGGAATACGCCGAGAACAAGATCGATCTTGACGCAACCGCCCCGACGTACCTATTCGACGACCTCGACCTCGCGCAAGCCGATTAATTTCAGCGAGGGAAAAAATGCGAGCCGGTCGGTTGGGAACGATATGAAATCGGCCCAGCGAAAGGATCGAAATGGGTCGAGAGGGACCGACGTTTTTCTCGACTTTTAGTTCGGTCAGGCATGCAAATTTGATAATTCATCGGAGTGACATGTGGAATATCACGTGGTCGTCATGCCCGGTCTACCATACACGTGATCGTCCCTGCTTCACCTATCATTTATCACTGCTCAAGCCGGAATGATCAATACGCGTGCACGCGGTCGTGCACTCGGCCTTACATGTTGCGACCACGCGGACCCAGCGTGATACGATGCAATCTTACGATTCAGGAGAGCGAAAGGGAGTAAAACGAACGAGTGGACTAGTCGTAATTGGATTTTATCTAAGGAGAGGGTAAAATGTATTTTTTCATCGAGCAACCCGTATTTCGACGTATTTTACGACTATCGCCTCTAATAAACCAACACTCCGAGGATGAAATATTTATCTTATTACCAAATAATTTCACAGAAATTTGATATTACGGGAGTTCACTGCTCGAAGCGTATCACCGATCGTTTATAAATTATAATCATACATTTTATATCGAATTATGTATTTCATGCGGTAAATGCATTATTGTTACTCAGGCGCGTTCGACGGACTCATTGCTTTCCGTTTCCATGCACCCAAAATATCGTTACACATTTACAATATTCTAAACAAAACGTTCTGACGTTCGTACGGGTTATATCGTTGCTAAAAACGGAGTGCAAAGGTAGGACAATCGATTCGTCGAACGAGTACCGTGATATCGAAAAGAGAGAGAGAGAGAGAGAGAGAGAGAGAGAGAGAGAGAGAGAGAGAGAGAGAGAGGGAGCGCGTCGATTTTACATAAATATTGGTTTTTTTCTATCTTTTTTGCTCCATTCGAGCAAATATCTTTGTTAGACCGATAAGTGGTAAGATGAACGATTTGAAATACGGAAAGAAAGTTGGTTCTTTACGTGGTATTCTTAAAGATCTATCGTAGATAAAAATAGGGGATGTTGAGGAGATGAAGAAGGAGGTAGGAAAGCGGATAACGCCACTTTTCTCTCGCCGCTTATATTCGTCCATTTCGGTTTAGTGGCAGCATCTTTTCAAGGATCTTTGACGTTTCGAGAGAGCGAAACCTTCTTCATCTTCTTATTCTTTTCATGCCGATGCGCGCGAGTCCTTTATCGAGTTTCATTCATTTTTCCGATAGACTCGAAGGATTCTTGAGATCTGGATTCAGCGGGCGCGCGCGCGCGCACACACAATCACATAAGAGATACGAAGAACATTGGGCATACCTTAACCGCCAATCGCCGCGTCGCTCCCCGTTCGGATCTCATATCCGACACGGACTACGGGGAAACATTCGAATAACGGCGTCGTTCGTGGAAATGTTTTGTAGAATTTTCCTAGATATTTCGAGAATCGACGTACACGCGACGATATTGCGACTGCACGGCTCCCGTCATAAAATCTAGGACGCCTGAATACGCTCTGGAACTTCTCCTACCGCTTTTGCGTTTGTATAAAAGCTCGCTTTCCGTGCACGCGCAAGTAGAAGCGACACGAGCGAATATGCGAATGATCTCATGCCTTAAGTCCTTTTTGATCTAATTTTATAATTTGATAACGAAAGAAGAAAAAAAGAAAAAAACAAAATTCGCCTTCTCTATAAGCCGATATAATAATTCTATAATTCCAAGTCCCGTACCCATCGAGAAGATTACGTCGAGGCATGCCACGAAATACATTCGTGCTTTCCGCTCGACGAAGCTCTGGATATTATCTATATATGCTTCCTGTTAGATTCTACTTGGATACCTATCTACATATCGACAACGTAATATTAATGCATACCGTAACGCAGTTTAAACGAGTAAGCTTACAAGCTAATAAGTTGGGGATCGTGTACTGCACGTAGTCTCGCGTAACAAGTTCGCTCGCCAAGATATTGCGACGAGCCGCGAATGTAAACGTCTACGAGAAATGAAGAATGGTATTGGAACTAGTTACTAATTAACGCTTCCTTGGAACTTGTAACAAGTATACGTATAATAGTTTTCAATCGTTTACGAGTGATATGACGAAAAAGCATTTTTTTTTTTTTCTTTTAAGAGGATTTATGAAAAGAAAAAAAAAGAGAGAGAGAGAGAGAGAGAGAGAGAGAAAGAAGTTTAGCGAAAAAAGAATCGATCGGCTTTTTGGTTTATCCGAAGATGGCCGTATATAATATGTAAAACGTTGTAGATATAGTCGCGATGGCTTGTCATCCCTGTTTTTATCGGTAATCTCGACTAATCCTACTATGAAAATTTGAATGTCTCTCTGTCTCTCTCTTCTTGGAAACGGTGTTCCCACGGATCATTGAGATAACGTCGCAAAGTCGAGCCAGCTATTGTTTCGAGATAATACGCCGCTGAATTTTCCTGTACGAAATTCCCGTTACGTTCGAGCTGCGAGCGAAAGATGGGAAGAGGGTCGTTCTCGTAAGTGGAGAACAAAAGGTGTGGATGCTTTATCGTCGCTTTTCGTCCTGCGACTCGGACTTACCGGTTAGGAAGGATAATCGTCGCATGGCAGGAAAGGGATGGTTTCCGCTGGTGTCCAAGAGATCAAGTTGATGCACTTCGCCCCTGATTCTATAAAGCTTCCTGTGGAAATCCTCGATCGTAGGGGTGTAACTCTCTTCGAACTTGTTGGATAAAAATCTGAAATGGAATATTTTTTAAATTTGAAAACATTTGATCGATAAGCATTAATAAAATCGTCCGATTTGCGCAACGTACATTATCCTACATCAATCATCATCTCTCAGTCGTTTGTCAAAAACAATAGACTCGAGTTTCCATTTTCCACGACTGAAACTGTGCTCCCCTCGATCACGATTCTCTCACCGAAACGAGTCGCGTAATTACCCTGAAATTAGGGAAATTCACAGAGGCTCGACTGGGTCGCGGTTTGTCAATTTGACGTAACGAATAGTCGCAAAGGCGGAAATGAACAGCCTTGTCAAATACGAAATTGGCTAAACTCGCTTCGAACATTTTAAATATGTCTTCATCCTATTGCTTATACACATATGCGTTTATAATCACGATATGTTCGTTTCAATCTATTTACCCGATGGAATATATAATATAAAATTTATTTCGTTGTAATAGCCAAATATATTCATCACTTTCTATTTCTCTCCTCTGTTTGTCGATAAGACACGTTTATATCGCAGGCTTTTGACAGCGATTATAACGCCGGACGCGATTTGTATGCGCGGAACGTATGAATCGGTCGTTGTGTTAGCGCGATAATACGGCAATAAGGAAAATGCGACACAATGCATAGCGGGATATAATTTGCATCGATAAATACGACGGATTAATGGAATAATATCGTTCTCTACGTTATTAGTACTCGCTGAATGCTTCACGTGTTTCATTTCAATAGCCGATCGCGAAGAATCAGGTGATATATATATATATATAAATGCATAAACGAAGGAGAGAGATTTCTTTGAAAAGGATTTTCCGAACGAAGGAAGGAACGAACAAATCCTTTCATACGTACTTAGTCATTCTTATTGATTTCGTTGATTTTTAATGCATCGGATAAAATCGCGCATCGATATTTACTCGAGTATCCGAGAATCAAAAAATGAAGAGCAGTTAATCTGAAATAGTCCTCGTAACGTAGACTCAAGCATATATCAAACGAAACTCTAAGGGCAGATTTAAACTTCTCCATCTAACTTGGCGATCTTAGAAAGTTCAGTAAAAGTCGTTAGATCGTGTCGCTCGTGTCTCTCGTTACCTTCCTAGCGAGCGACGAGAACATAATGCTTTAATTACGCCCGTTGTAAAGCCCAAGGGCTTTTTTATTTTTTCTTTTTCTCATTCGCTACCGCAAATAACGGCCAAGGATGCAATTCTCTTCGACTGTAATGAGCTTTTTTTTCTTTTTTTCTTTTTTTCTTTTTTTTTTTTTTTTAATGTGTAAACGAAAACGCTCGGAATACGTTTACTTCGTATATACGGAATAGTCTGTATAATTTCAAATAAGAATGTTGATCGTAATGGAAACTTAGCTGGATGAAAAGCAAAAATATTCGTAAGGGATAGGATTACCGTGCTACAATGGCGGTCTTGCCGACCCTGGCGCTGCCGAGCATGACGAGGCGATAGCAATTGCGTGGTGGTGGTTTGCAGGCATCCTCCTGCGAAGAGGTCGAGGCAGGACTGGGGCTAACGGTGATGGGAAGGATGCCATCTTCGGCGCCGGAGGGCCCCTCCAGTTCGGGGCCCGCTTGTGCGCCTCGTCGACCACGATTGATCTTATGTTCGTTCTCGTCGATCGTATTTCCGCTTCTGCACACCCTCTCCACGCAGCAAAGAAGTCGGCGGCACGCCTCCAGCTGTAAGGAACACCGAATAAGAGGGCAAATCCTTTACCTTGAAATTCTTTTCCTCTCGAAGCTTGAGAATCACGATTCGAAATATTTCCATGCGGAAGTGGATCTCGCTTTGAAATATTTCAGGTATGGCCAGAAAGAGAAAGAGAGAGAGAGGGAGGGAGGGAGGTAGGGAGGGAGGGAATCTTCTTCCGTGATAAGCGAATTGAGAGAATTGAAGGAGCATCCTCTTTCGAGGGAATCTAAGCGTCTTAACGCACTACGGAATATGCTAACCAGCGGAAGAAGGTCGGCCCTTCTATGAAGAACGAATCGTTTCGATTGCTCTTTTCATTTTGTAGAACGCCTCGCTCTAATAATTTCATGATTGAATCGCTAAATTATTTTTAATTACCCGCCGAAGGATTTCGGTCGCGACGGTATTTCTAGAATTTAATATCGCAAGTTGTGCTCTCTCTCTCTCTCTCTCTCTCTCTCTCTCTTCCCACATGGTTTTCTTCTCTCTTTTCTTCTTGCTCGTTGTTTTTAGTTCTCTCTTTTTAGTCCACTTAAAAAAAAAGCCCGAGCGTTTAGGTTTTTTTTTCTTTTTTCTTTTTTTTTTTTTTTTTTTTTTTTTTTTTTTTATGAAAAAGTGCGACGGAAGCTAATAGAATATAGCTCTTGTAAAATCGCGTAATTGTTCGCGTTAATGTGCAAGTTGCGATAATCGGCAAGAAACGTACCGTTTGACGCACGAATCCCGTGGATTATGAAATTATTAGAATGTCGGTAAAACAGAAGAGAACCGTTATTGTTCCGTAATAACACTTTAACGCGCTCGATTACGGGCGTGGTTCGCGTTAATTAACAATTTCACCGAGACGAGTAAAACCATCTGTGATGTTCCGTCGAGAGCTTCGTTATCCCGTTGAACGTGCGTTGCGCTTCAACGGATTGATAAATGCCTTTGGCCATTGACGATAATCAAGTTACAATATTGTAATTTTAAGGAACAGCCAAGATAATGTATTTCGACGTAAGGCTAACTTTAAAGGTTAGTTAAGAACAGAATAGAACAGGTAGAAAGTTTCTTTGGAATGGAAGCCAAGGAATAAAATAATAATAGGATTTTAATGAAACGAAGAAGCAACGTCAAAAGATATTATCGATTGTTAAAAAGGGCCGGCGAACGGTAGGCTATGGTGTACGTTGAAAGGCTGTTACTGAATTCGAGAATGCAAAGTTGTCGCTTCTGGACAAGTCCTAGACATTCTCCAAAGATAGATCGCGAGTAGTCCATTTTAGAATGAGGAATTCACAGATGCGACCTACTCCCTATAAACTGAGAAATAATGGAATGCATTAAAGCTTTTGCAACGGCCCGTATTTCATTCTGAGTTTCTCTCAGCGACGCGAACGATATGTTGCGACAATTGTGATCGCTACGATCGCAACGATGTTCCTTTAGCTATTGGTTTTCAAAACTCCCTCTCTCTCTCTCTCTTTCTCTCTCTCTCTCTGTTCGTTCCTACTCGCACATCACATTACGACGAAAGAGCACGTTTAATAATAGCGCCTGTAACAATTATAATCCTGATGGTTCGTTTGGCGAGAGCCTCGCTTCTTGCCTATTATACGACAGTTCTCTGAACTATCGATCGTCTTCCTCTATTTCTTTTTCCTTTTCTTCGATAAAGCTACATTGGAACTCTCTTGTATTCCACTCTCGAGGAACACGTTCCTTACAGAACATTCGTATAAAACGTATTCATCTACTATCCTATTTGAGCGAGTCAAATGACAATCCATTTTTGCGAATATAAAGAAAGAAAATAAAGTTTCCATTATTTCTTTATCTCTTTTCACTTTTTCTTTTTCTCTCTAATTAAGACAAACTCATCTTCGGACGGTATTCACGCTCTCTCTCTCCCTCTCTCTCTCTCTCGAATAAATATTTATAAGACAATTATTTTATAAGGCGAGATCCGGACAGAAATGATTTATTATATTTGAGAAGTGTTCTATAATTTTTATCTTACGGATGGAAGAATTATTTTTCTTTCTCCCCTTTCTCAATTCCAAATGACTATGGTACTTTTTATTAGTAATAAAATAGTGTTACTGTTAAATGGCACCATGGTTTGCCCCGAACATATCCGACCGGAATACCTATGGATTATATTCGCTACTCGCCAAAGTACGAGGGATGTCTCGGTATAAATATTTAACGATTGACCAACGTCCATGTCGATCGTATAAAATCCTTACTCGTTTTTCTTTCAACGATGTCAAATGCTTAAAAGAATCTCATATTTATTGGTAATAATGTACGTGAAATAAATGGGATTGCGGTTATTGCATTATCAAAATAATCCAAGTTCTCGTGGAATCAACGAGGCGTGGTCCAATTCGAAAAACGTACGTGGTTATAAAGAGCAAAACGCGTAACGCAGAGGCGCTACGGGAACAATCAGGAGGGCGTTTCGCGTAAGCGACAAGTCAAACTTTCGTCGTTTATGAAGGATTTAACGATGCTCGACTCGACTCGACTCGACTCGACTCGACTCGATTCTCGGCTATGAATTAATTTGATAAAGCGAGAGAAGGTATCGTTTTGCGTATTCTACGTATAAACCTACGTAAATACGTACGTATGTATCTGTACGTATGTAGTTGATAGGTACGTTGGTCGATGAAACGTACGCGTTGCTCTCGCGTGGAACGCGCTAATTAAGAAGTTTCTTATAGAAGGAAAATTGCTGCGTTTCGTAGGTGGGTGGGTGGGTGGATGAATATCTCGCGCCATAGAAAGATCGCTTTGTAGTTGGCCGCTAATTATTGTATAGCTACGCCCCGGTCAGAATTATATCCTCTGGAAAGCCCTTGAAAAATATCGCCGAGAGTATTCAAGACAGAGAGGTATACTCCTGATTTCCAAGATTACCTCGTTCCGTTGCCATTAGCGCAATTTCCTTCATGAATATAATTTTATTATTCAGCGTGGAGAATAAGCGAAGGATAGTGGCCATCACGAAAGACAAAATTTAAGTTAAGACAAGATCGTTCGATCATATTTCTTCCTCGTTTCTCTATTCCTTTTCTATATTCTTAACCACCTTCATCTCGTTCAACACGCTCGAATTAATCTTTTCGCATTTCGTTCGATCGAGACTTTCAGCATCTCGATGAGATGTAAAGCTGGGATTGAATTCCTTTTGTTCGTAGCATTATAGTTTGCCTCGAGATTATATAAAATGCCATTGTACTTCTTCGTTTACCTTCATGTTAAGAGGTACCGGCTATTTAAGCGCAAGATGAAATGGTATTTGACCGAATCTGAAAAGGGAATCGATTATCGGGTATTCTTTTTATTTTATAGAGTATCTATCGAAGCAAAGATACGTCTCTCTCTCTCTCTCTCTCTCTCTTTCTCGTATTTTTTGTTTCGCAAAAATATTTTTGAAACGTGAAATATGCAAAATCTCTATTTTGTTCGGTTTCAATCGCAGTGAAAAAATATTGATGTTTAGGCGATTCGAATATCTCGCGGAAAAGAGAAAAAAAAGAAAAGAAAAAAAAATTAAAAAAGATGGCGTCGAATAGTCTCGATCACTTTTGTTGGGCATCGTATCGAGAGTGCCAATCGTTACCTTCCATTTCATCTCGATAAACGAAGCGTGGAATCGCAAAGAGAGAGTCTTTCGACCCTTACGATTCGGAGGGAGAAAAACGTTCGTTTCATCATGCTTGGATTCGAAAAGAAAGGGAATAAAAAGAAAACGAAAGAAAGGCCGAAGAGTTAGTTCGTCGACGTCTTGAAAGCAGACGGATAGAGAATAAGTCGAGAACATGCGTTTGCTTAAACACAGTAAACGTCCGTACAAAAGTCTTCCTAAACAAATTTAATCTCGTCTTCTTGCGAGCCTCGGGCCTGTTACGGCCCTCTTTTAGCCGTTTCATTCGCTGCGACATTTCACTCTTTTTTGTACTCGATTACCTTTCCTTTTATCTTTATGATTTAGATCCCAAACTTCTCTCTCTTCCTTTCCCTGCCTCCTTTTTATCGTCGCTACTGGAAACATCCGATCCTTTTAAAGTTTCGGAACGTCTAATGAAACACGTTATTCAATTACTTTTCCCTCTTAAAGGTCGTCAAGTTCTTTCGTGCGAGAGACGATGTTTGAAACGAGATAGACAAAGTTTAAAAAAGTATCTCGTTGATCCAAAAAATGGGACATAAACATGCCGGATAAGACTTAAAGTTTGAAAATTTCCTCAGGCGAGACCTAATCGTGTAGGAGGAATGCTACACCTTTCGTTCGGAGAACGCTTCAGCAATTTGATATATATATAAAAAACGGCATTGACGCGAGTTCTCGAAGGAGAGAAGGTAGAAGTAAAAGAAGAAGAATCTTGCACGCTGTGTTTAGGTTGTCCTAGCGAGAGTTTTATTGAATTTTATTGTTCTGGAAGGCAGACGGTCCGTGTCGCTCGTCGTATAAGCCGACGAGAAGTTTCTGGTGACACTAGCTACGTTAGGGAAAGAAGAACGGAAGAAAGAAAGGAAGAACGATAGAATTTATCGTCCTTTTATATATATATATATATATATATATATATATATATATATATATATATATGTATATAAAGAGAGAGAGAAAAGAAAAAAGAGCAAATAAAATTTCTCGAGCTGGATAGGTGACTGTAAATGTAAAAACAAGATGCAAAGAGAACTATCATCCATTATATTTGGATTTCGTGCCTATTTAAAAAACGCCACGTTATTTTCCCGAGGCCGTACTACGTTCCGAGTCGGTTAAACGTGACTCAATTATGACTCGGCGCGTGTACTCATAAATTGAGTCGGTGATTAAATTTTGCCATCTCTTCTCCTTGCCGTACCTTTCCTAAATGAAAAGCAACACGATGTGCATCGAAAAACGTGTCGCTGACAACTCGGAGTAATTAAAACGCATCGATCGAGCGAAACCGCGACGAAGCGTCGAATTTTCGCGTTGCGAATAATTAATAATCGCATGCGGTATAATTCGAAGAAAGAATAACGAGCGGGCTCTGTGAAATAATAATTAGATATTAGAAAATGAAATGAATAAAGGCAGATTATCGTCGCATCGTTTACTATTCGAGTTTGATCCCCTGTTACGATATTGCCAATACATTTTTCTTTTTTTTTTTTTTAATTTTTTTTTTGCTCGGCATGAGAACTTTTACGGGGAAAATTGGAAAACCGAGAAATTATCGAAGGAACGTTGTTCCTATATTGATGCTTCGATCGGCCGGTATTCAAACGAGCGTCCACGTTTACTATTTCGCGCTATTCCTGATCGAATCAAGCCAGATACGAGCCATGCGTGGAAATTCTTCACGAGCGCGCGTAGCGTATCCCGCGTAGTAACGTCGTTAGGTGAGATTCGCGAACGATTGATCGGAAAATCGACGACCCAGAAACGTGATCAGCTTGGAAAATTCCTTTCCTTTTGGAGATCATTTTTTTACATCTTTCCGTTCTCTCCCCAGAGTCATTTCGGAATGATCAACGCGGCCCAGAGCCACGGAAAAATAGCCTCGTAGTCTGGCACGAATTTATGGTACATAAAAAGCAAGGAGAAAAATATTCTCTCTCTTGAGTGGGGCCGATAAAGTGAACGTTTCCGTAACGTCGACTTACTTGTCTTGCGCATTTTTTTCCTTTATTTATACATACATACATACATACATACATACACACATACATACATATATATCACTTTTGTTTGAAATATTAATGGATTCATCGAAAGTTTCGTTATTAGTAAATATCGTGTACATCAATTTGCACGTATTACGAAATTCTTAGATGCCGTCGAATAAAATATTATCATTTGGCTATTCGAGGAACTTTGATCGATATTCCATGAGATTCTAGCACTGAATTAGCTCGAGCATAGTAGCCCTGGAGAATTAAATTTGTCGAACGAGACCTCGAACCTCCTCGTATTGATCGGTGACCATTTTGATCTGGAACATCGACTTTCCTGAAAGACTTCTCGAACTTGTAGAACGCTGAACTGATTTAGTTTTTTCTTTTTAAGCTCAAGGACAATCTTGTCCATTCTATCGATATACACCAGTCTTGAAATTCTTTTAGTTACGAAATCCAGAATGTAATTCTCTGTCTTTGATATTTATAATTCCTCGCTATCGCGTGTCTTGCTACAGTTGAAAGGGGATTTAGCAGAGCTGGTTAAATGTTATCCTCAAGAACGATTAAATAGATCCGTCACGATTCCAAGAGTTTCTTCCTACGAGCGTAATAACTTTTCCCAGCGGAAAACATGTCCCTCGCTTATGAACCCCTTGTAATTTAATTTAAAAAATTACAATAATGTTTGAATATAATTTCTAAAGGTTGGATAAAAATTCTAAAATTCGTGATCTTGGTAAAAAGGAAATCGTTCGGTAAGGCCGAGGTCAGCGAGTAGGCAAAAAAAGCAACTGTGGAAAGTTAAGACAGGAGGACGTATGTGCAAAGAGGAGTAGATACGTTTTACACAGCGACTCAGGAACGATATGCAAATTGTACTGGGAAACAGCAGCGAGCTAGCAAACGAGAAAGCCTCGTGCAAACTGCCGAGGAAGGTACGCTTATCTCTTATCTTTCCTTGTCCCTCTGGTGAACGAACAGCGAATGGTCTTCCGAAGAGCCAAAGAGGATTTGCATCCATGGTAGGCCATTCGAATGGGGACGTTAACGAGCGTTCCGTGATTCCTTATTCGATTATAATGTACCATGCGTTTCTTATTTAACCAGAATGAAAAAAGATCTCTTCTTTTTCTCCTCTTTCCTCTTCTTCTTCTCCTCCGTTATTTTATCCTCTTCATTTCCGCATTTTTCGCTCATTAGAATAACATCGAACGCGTTATTCCAATATTTCCTAAATTTATCTCCTCTTTTCTTTTCGTCGGAACGAACCTCTATTCGATTCCTTACCTGTTGCTCTGATAAGCCACGGAAATTCCTTGGCACGTCCATTCGCGGTTATCGATCACCTTCATGCCGCAGATGAATCTCGATGGTACGTTGCTGTTGTTATGTTACTGCTGCTGCTGCTGCTGCTGCTGCTGCTGCTGCTGCTATTGCTGGTGGCAACGATATCGATCGATTCGGTCTGTCTCGTGAACGCGGATCGTGTAACGAGCGTGTACATACTACATTTACGACTATCGTTGTAAAGTCGACGATAGACAAAGGGATCGTAGAGTTGCTTAGTAGCTTCTTCCTAACGTAGTAGCTTTCTCCTTCTCTATTTCTTCGTTGACATAGAATAACGTTGGAAAATGCACCTGATTACTCTGACCTGTACTCGGTGCATTTTAACGCCCTGTAAACAAATTGAAGATATTGCGACTGTTCGTCCAACGAAAGTTATAATGAGGTATAAAAAACAAAAAAGGACTAAAGGAGAAAAAGGCGAGCAGAGAGAGAGAGAGAGAGAGAGAGAGAGAGAGAGGCAACTTATTGATTTTACGATGAGCACGCTCGAAGAAAAAAAGGCAGGTCGTCGACACGTGGACGCGTACCATAGTCGCGTTAAAATTAAGAGAAAACAAAGGGTGGCAGGAGAAACGGATTATTCGGCTTAAACAATTATTCGCTTGGCCGTACCATTCTACGTAATATGTAGATATACAGCGCTATATACGATATATCATATGTGTACGTATGGTCTTGAATGGCACGATCATACGTAGAAATGACAGGGCTGGTCTTTCGTCGTTATATCATAGCTTGGCTATCCCCTCGATAATGTGAAGTTTAATCAAGCTAAGCGGATGTACCTGTCAATTCTTCCTAAATACGTGCATAACGAATGACACAGCCTCTCCCCTTTCTGTATGCTACGAAACATGCTTACGTAATTATATCCCGTTATTCCAATATACCGTTACCCATATCTTTCTCTGTACGAATCGGTTAATGCGAAGCAGGTGGAAGGTGAACCTTTCCCTATCGAGTTGAAACTGGCTGCTATCTCATCGAATTAAATCATTGAACGACGTCAATCTCAAAAAGACACGTGCCGTGTAAAACGTTCCCCAGAGAGAATATGAAATTTAATTATTTACGAACGTTCGTTCGCCTCCGATTTCTCTGCCTGTTTTACGAAATTTCTGTCGCTCGAAGTTTAATCGACAGGTACACGTATGCATCAACAAGGCTAACGCGCCTCATTTTTAACGTCAAAAAGCTTATCTGCGTTCTTAGGATACACAGCATTGCATACAGCGTATCAATTTATATTTCAACCAACCGGTTTCAAGAATCGACGTAGATCGATCCTTGAACGATTCTGATTGATCCCATTAATAACTTTTGTCGACGTTGATAGTTTCTTTTCTTTCTTTTCTTTTTTCTTTTTTTTTTTCGTTCATTCGCTTCTCAATTTATCGTCGCGCTAGTTATAAAATCAAAATGAATTCTACATGGAGGAGACATATGTGTCTGTGTTCATCCATAGGTATATACGGTATGGTGTAGGAAGGAAAAAGCCACGAGTGTATATAATTATGAGACACCTAGCGATCATTCCGCCCTATTTAATCCTAGGCTGCTTCGACTTGCAACCCTTTTGCCGACGGCAATCCGCGTAGATATCGTCGGGGAGACTTAGTACGTGAAATAGACGTTGGTGTTCGGGAACGAAAAAGAAATCCCTGCAGGCTGAATGCATCTTCTCTCTTTCTCTCTCTCTCTCTCTCTCTCTCGCTCTCTTTGTTTTTCTGTTTATTTCGTTGGAAGAGACTCGATAAACTCAATGTTTCGAATGAGTTAAATTCCTGAGGTTTTGCATCGCACGCGTCGGCTAGAATTCCGTCTGTATATGTGTGTATACGATCAAATATATGTATATATATGTATATTTATATATAAATACATATGATGTAGGATACGCGAGACCGATTAAGTTGGGCTTTCGATGTGGCCTTCGACGATCGATCGATCGGTGTGAATATTGCCGTTTCTCGGGCCCCTTGAGTATCGCCATCGTTGATCATATAACCTCGATGTGTCTATGAACTATGTAGAGAAATTCATTGATATACTTGTATCTACATATGTATGTAGTACATAAGGGATAAAGAAAACGAAATTGAAATTGCATTGGAAACTCTCCATCAACGTTTGTCACCTAAGATTAACTTTTATGGACGACAATATCGAGCGAGTTCTTAAGGTACGATAATCTCGAAGGACCTTTATCACTGAAATTCTGAGGATTCTATGAAAAAAGAAGGCAAATCTGCCAAGGTAGAAGAGGGGTACATTCTATACAGTGAAAAAGACGTTCTGTCGATATCGTTGTATTCTGCGGTATAATCCTCGGCCCAAGTGGAGTTATGAAAACGTAAGAAATAATGATGGTTCTTGCCTGACAGCTTGAAAGACGAGGATGATAGATCGATTAGGCCTATTTTTCTTTCGCACGCGATATAAGTCTAAAAATTTACTTTATCTTGTCGGTTTATGATCGATCTTCGTAAATACACGATTAAATGGATACTTAACGTGTGAACAAAAAAAAGAAAAAAGAAAAAAAGAAAGAGAAAAGGAAAACATTGTGATATATGCATGAATATAATGTATTTATTTCTCATTGGATATTCACGATGACGAAAGAAATCCTCAATGACGAGAACGTTGGTTAGAACGTTCGTTCTATGATAATTTAAGGAAGCAGGGAATCGTCACGCGTATGCTCGCGTTCAAAGACTAATTCCTCGAAGGATCGCAAAGGAATAGTTTGTATCTCGAATTTCATATGTTCCGCGAACGCGGCTGATAAAAGAAGAGTTTTTATCTCGTCGTTAACGCAATTTCTTGTGTCAAAGGGAATAGCTCGTATAGGTTGTGTTCAACGAAAGGCACGTACGCATCGGAAAGTTACGTATTTATTTTGGCTCGGAGCACTTGGCAGCGTGCTTCCCCTTCTTTTTAACCGCTTCGGTAATTACTGGAACCGCGTAACGTGGCTCTGGTCGATGCTTTTACGCCGCTGAGTCAACTCACTGAGACGCAACCCTCATCGTTGCTGTAATAAAACACTGCGAGTTTAATACTTTTCCGTATTTGTTAGCAAGTAAGACTTAGTCGATTCTACTAAAACTACCTCTGTTATAAACTTTACGCGGGATTAGCTAACTTTTGGCTAATCCCAACTATCATCTTGATTTGAGATAAACAAGATAAATACGAAGTGACAAAAAATGTATCTTTTCTTTGAGATACTACTTACGAACTACCAACTATTTTTCCCTAAATATCGAAAGAAACGAATCCTTCAAGAGGTCGTTAAATAGAACAAAAAAGTCCATTTTCGACTATCTAGTTCCTCTAACGAGAAATTTGGCCCAGAAGTCTGTTCCATTTTGAAATTGGATCTACCTGTTATCAGCATGGGGCGTAATGAGCTATTTTTCCTCTCTCTCTCTCTCTCTCTCTCTCTTGGCACAGTATCCGAGTGTTTAGCTTAGCAAGATGAAATACTCGGTCGTATTCTCGAGCACGAGTGCTTTTGCTTGCTGGCGTCATAATCTGATTGTCCTTTGGCCGACACTATTTCGCTTGGAAGTTAGCTCGGACTACCTTAGCGAGCAGCCGCCGCAGTTGGTGCTCATCGACAGTTTAAATAAGCGTTCGATTTATGAATTTATTAACTGAATGCAATTATTAAGGCGTATTGTATACGCTCGATAATATCATTGGGCGATGCTAATTTGAACACGGACTTTTCTGAATATACATAATGGGTGACATAAATTAAAAGCAACAAAGTGGGGAAAACTTTATAGCGTTCCAAAATCCAACAAAGTGCATCGACTTTTCTACTCTCGCTGAAGACCAAACTCTATAAGATGGACATTAACCGATATCCTCTAACCGTCGCGCAAACTTCAACTAACGCACACTTACACGAGCGCGCGTCCTTCCTTTAATCGGCTTAATACGTCGTCGACATTCGGTTTCCTTCTCGAGAAATATGTTATCGATTGAGAAACGATAGTCGACCAAATGGATGACTTTGCCCGATGGCGTAAATCATGTATTTTAACTCGTTGCATTATTCTCGTTTGAACATTGTTTCGGTTCAATCAATTTGTACTACGACGAATTTGCCCCACGGTTTCTAGTATAAACGTATAACACAGAAATAGTAAACGCATGGTAAACGCACGGTGCATTTGAATTATGTGGTGCTCGTAGTATCATTAAACGACAGCGGCCGTGTCGTGTCATAAAAATGAAATGGAAGAAAAGGAATAGCAAAAGTGTCTCTTCCTTCGAAAGGAAGAACATGAAAAGAATGCATTAGTTAATTTCCCAACAGCAAGAACTCTCAAGAAAGATGTAGTCCTTCGAAAGAAAAGTCTTTCGAAAGAATATTCAATGGCGTATATATGTATATGTGTGTGTGTGTATATATATATATATATATATATATATATATGTATACACATAGATATGTATATGTATTACGTTGAAAGACCGATGGAGAAATGCACGGTGTTATTCCGGTAGTAGCGAATTTACGAATGCGGAGAAATGCGGAGCGTTATACCTCGAGTATTCCACTACAATCCAAGGTATTCCAAGATTCTACAGATCGCAATGAGCAGACCTTTCGCAATCTTTATTTACTCGTCTCGAGACTTGTGCTTCTACGTATGTTCGATATCCATCCCTCTCTCGTCGGTGCTCGCGCTTGTACCAATAAAATAATTTATTTTTGCCCTCGTGTAGCAAACTAGATTGAACTTTCCACGTCCCCTCGTATCCTCTCGTGCCAGAAATTTGATGGAACAAATATTCTATGAGCGTCCTTTAAATCTTAATTAATCATCGCCATTAAAGTTTGAAATAAAGAAAAATACAAGAGAGCCGAACGAGGACGGATACTTATTGAATTCCTTGCCTTGGGGAAGAGAAAAAACAGAGAGGCGACGAAAGGTGCGTCTCGTTAATTAAGCGAATTACTCGGCCTCCTTCGTTGATTGGAAATTGCGATAGAATGAGATCGGGCGCGGCGATGCGCGTTTTCCCAGATGCCGCGAAAGGGATCTTCCTCGGTCTCGCATGCGAAGATAATAAGATCACGTTGGATCAGGAGAAAGAAAGAAAGAGAATGAAAAATTTCTTTCAACTTTGTCCTTGGCTTTCGAGTCTGATCACCGATCGAACTTTTTTGCTAGAAAGACGGACACGGATTCCGATCTCAAAGACCTAAACAATTTCTCTAGGCGTGCTTGGATTACAAGGGCGTAATTTAACTCGACGCGAACTTTGACGAGTTGATTCGACGAAGGGTTCGCGACGAGCGTGGAAATGTTATCTCATAAATTCAAGTTCGTAGAGAGTTTTCGTTCGAAGATTTATCGCATAACTCTCGATCGAAAAGTCGTTTCTATATATCGAAAGGGGAAAGTCAGAGAGTTGTGTTTTGGATCGTACGTTGCACTATGCGACAAGTATTTAGGTAGGGCGAAAGATAGATGGATAGATAGATAAAGAGAAGGGAGAGACCGAGAGCGTTACACCCCATTAAATTATTGTCAGTCCAACCGAAAACTCGTGCACTTCGTGCAGGACTATCGTTCGAGAGACTATGCACAAAGCACGTTTTCACAGAGAAGGCTGCTTGATGTAGCGAAAGAAATTTGACGTCTATGGATTACTGATATGGAAATATGTGCTTCTTCAACGCGGGGGGAATAGGCGTGCTCTTACCGAAAAAAAATGTTCGATCGTATCGCCAACGTCACGATCTTCTTTTTTTTTTTATTTTATTTTTTTGGATCCTACCTTCCGAGCACATCCCTGGAATAGTTATATCATATAATTTAGGCTGAAGTCTTTTACCACGAACTTATCATTAACTTTTAACGCGATATCTTCGATCTCGGTAGTCGCAAAAACTAGTTTGCAGTCACAAAGTACGTTGGAAAATTTGTTCTTTCGAGAAGCGTACCACGTTTCTGACGTTTTTTGACGTATTCACATACGAAACTTGAGATCGAGAACATGCTACCAGCGCTCTCTCTCTCTCTCTCTCTCTCTCTCTCTCTCTCTACTATTCTATCCTATTTCCACTTTTGCCCATGATACTTTAAAAATACTTGTAATATTTATTATCCGTGTAGATATTTTTCAGCGATTTTACAAATTCGGTATCATGCGAAAGATCGAATAAAAGAGAAGAGAGAGGGAGAGAGAGAGAGATTTCTCGCGTTAATGGGCGACGATATAATTCGATAGTCGTGTTCTTCGATAAAAAAGACTACTCTTAAAAGTTTCTACCGAGAAGAAGAGAAATAAGAATATAAAAAGCAGCGATAGATTATTTTTAAGAGACGAAGAAAGGAGAAAGAATTTTCTAGAAAGACGGCTAACGAGATATCCTGTATATTAATCGTTCGTGGAATTTTTTCACATCACTGTTTGCAATGAGATAATCGATATCCCATGTATGTTGAAGAATTTGCCACTGTACGATAGAAGAATGTATGGATCGATCTTGATAAATAGTTGCAATATATATCATTTTAAAGCACGATGTAGGGTAAATTTTATTTCGATCGATTGCATATGATTCGACGATATAAGCTTTTTCTCGAACGATATATAAAAAATTATTCGTCTATAGATATTCATCGATATCTCCTGCGAATGCGCTAAGCTTCGAGTAATTAGGAACGTTCGCGAAAATGAGAGATCGTACGTATACCTATATCGGATGCGTTCCGCCCTCCATACCATCCGTGGTGAACGAGAGTCAATCTGCTTATATCGTTTACCGATATACATATAAGTAGATACATGGTTCACTACATTTATATACATACATATATATATATGTATATATATATATATATATATGTATATATATATATATATATATACATACTCGATGTATATGTACGTAGATGATATAATGCACACACAGAGTCTGTGGTACGCGCGCATGCTCGCGTATCCTTGAAATCCACTAGCCAAGCCGGAAGGCACGCAAAGAATTTCCAGCCTAGCAGAGATCAAAGCACTTCGGTTATATGGGAATAGCTTGTATACCTTTTTAGACTACGCTCTATTATCCTATTATCACCTTTCAACGTTACCTCGCTATGCCGTTGCTCGCTATTTATAATGAATCGCAAAGTCGTGTTTCCAAGAAACCCCGGACTCAAAGAAGGTCCCGTTTAAGCGTCCCTTTTCCTAGAATTTATTATTTGTTTGGTTCGTAATAATTGAAAACGTAAAACTCTGAGAAAGTTTACTGCGGTATAACGAACCCAACCAAAATGATGAGTTCTCGCGTTTGTGACCTTTCGACGAGCGATTCGATATCGACTAGTCGTGGTGTTCGCATATAGTACTCTGCTACTCTTTCTATTTGCAGTTTACTCCGAGATTTAAGATAACGTATGTACCTACATTGAAAGCGGTCCAAACTAAATTGGAGCTTTCGATTGTACGACTTTTGATAGATGACTTTATAAAATGGATAGGTTCGTTGAGTCGTGAAAAATATCCGGGATTGTTAGAATATTTGGGTCAATTGTCAGTCATTTTACTTTCAATATTTACTAGAGAATAAATAGATTCGAAAAAAAATTGCTTTGGTAAAAATTTGTTGCAGCTCATTCTATATATTCTTTCATCGATCGCGTGACTCTGACGAGGTTTTCCTTTCTTCGAGGGGTGATAAACACTTAACTGCATTCTAAATAGACACGGAAACTCGACGTGACTACGTTTGTTCGGCCGTGCAACAAGTCGGATTAACAGCTGTTCCGACGGAGCGCGCTGGCTTATAGGCAACGCGCTGATATGGCATTCCTATTTGGCACAAGTCCAACGCTCCTTTCCAAACTTCCTTTCTCTTTCCCTTGAACTTAATCGCTATATTTACGAATTATTCGACTATATCGTGCGGACTTGGTTAATCTCGTGTTAAAATGTATTCGCTTTTGTCGAGAGAAAGATACGAAAGAAGCGCGAAAGAAAGCTAGAGGAATTTTATTGACGTTTTCATATATAATAATTCAAATGATCTCGTTCGTGCGTCTCTCCTGTGGTAAAATAATAGGAAGGTTAGTTATATAAAGCATCTCCGGATGGTATTATTCTTTCCTCGGGAGCGACAATAACGCGATCAAGGGGTGACGAACGCGTTTTACTTAAGCGTACGGACGGAGAAACTATCGGATTGCAAAGTTATCGTTTCGGAGCGATATATCCTGCTGCTATTGCTGCTAGTATTGCTGAATAAGTAAAAGGTCGAATTACAGGACGACGATCCCTCCCTGCAGGACATCCGTGAGGATAGCATCGAACGGATATTTCAAGTTCGATCGGATGTCTTGTCTCTGGCTGAGTTTAAAGGAGGATTCATTTGCGCCCCATCTCTCATTTTATCTCCTTTTTCTCCCCTTTGTTGGAAATAAGACCAAAGAATTCTTGTCTTCTATTATCCGACAGGTACAGACACTCAATTCTTTTCAAACATCGACATAGTTTGTAATTTTCTCCGTTACTCTTGTATCAAGCTGTATCGTTTCATTTCTTCTCCTCTTCTTCTTTCATCTTATGTCTTTGCCAGAAAGAATTAATCGTGAATCAATAGCATCGATCTCCGAGAGAATCCCGAGATCTACGTTAGATCCAAGAACATAAAGAATTATTTCTATTGAGTGACGAATCAGCAAGGATATTTTTTTCTTCCCTCTCTCGATCAATATTGACCGTAAATTATATCTTCGTTTGAATTTCTAATAATAGACCATCGCCAAGATTCCTGTCATTTGTAGAAACGTTTATATTACTTCGACTTTGTTTAAAGTATGTTGTTTGAACTAACGAAATGCGCAAGATAAACTCGGAATTGTATTACGATAGGTCGGATAACGATGACGAGAAACGTGACTTTCCAAGGGGTAAATCGTTTTCTCGTAAATCGTGGGAGTGAGTCTATATCGAATCCGATCGAAGTCTTGGAGGAAGCAACTCACGCTGGTAATAAAAGAGGATCCATCGAATTAGAGTTCTTAATAGTCGGATGGTTCGCTCGCTGCTAAAGCTTTTCCCTTTTTCTTCCATATCGTTCTATCGACGATAATATCGGGGGTGAAAAATACTCTTGACGGATAACGAAATGTATTTTTCGGCAATCTTTTTTTTTCTTTTCCTTTTCTTTTTTTTTTTTTTTTTTTCTATACAAAATAGCTAATTCGAAACGAAGCACGTTTGAAAAAGTTCGATCATGACAAAGTTTCACTCCGAAAACTCGTTAACAACTGTAGACAGAAAGAGTTATCTCATGGCCGTTAGAAGGAACGATCTTTCATCGTCTCACGAATGATCGTGAAAGACCATTCCGCAGTTCGATAATTTTTCAACTTTGTTTCCTCGTTGACGTTCACATATGCTCTTTGCGAGAAAGAGTATTTTTTCTCTTAACTGTATAAAATTCAACCAATGCGTATCATATACTCGAGAGTGAAGGCTCGTCGAGAGAACAAACGAGTACAAACGAGCGCGTAATAAATACGTCAACAAGTAGACGAGCAAGTAGACGAGCATATGGAGATATCGGGTCTATTTAACAAAATGATTTCGTCGAACGATCGTCAACCAAAACAGATTTTATCGTGTATTTACGTTACGTAGATGAATGTTATATCGAACGTGTTTTAAACGTTTTTGCTCTTTCGACTGAGAATCTTGTGTATAAAATATATCCAAATTGTTACTCACCTCAGGAACGTTGTCAGAGCGTAGCAGGACGAAAAGCGTTTGAGCGCGACCCGAGACATGCACGCCTGACGTTCAAGGACCCGTAGGAGGTCCTCCGCCAGTGCTCTCTCGCGGTCTCTCTCTCTCTCTCTCTCTCTCTCTCTCTCGTCCTTGCACGCACACACGCACACACGCACAGAGGAAATTGCGCGCACGCACACACGACCCAGACGCAACGCGCAGTAAAATGCGCTTTCCCTTCAAAAGAGCATCGACCACCGCTCGTCCTTTTCCCGGACTCGTCGACTTTCCTGTTGTACCGTACTCGTTTCCTTCATTAATCGAAAGTTGTGCGATGGCTGCGTAGATCGTAGCGACACGCGATTCACCGAGGACACGAGGTCTCTAATAGTAACAGTAATAGTGGGTAGTAGTAGTCGTAGTAATAGTAGTAGTAGTAGTAGTAGTAGTAGTAGCAGTGATAGTAGCAGTAGTACGTAAGAACGTGTAAAGTATCGTCCAGCGGTCGCAAGAAACGACGAAGCGACGCCGGTGCGAAACGCTGACTGAACCACTGGCCAAGGAGAAGCGAACGCGAGGGGTGCTCCGAGCTCTCCCTCCTACCTTACCCTCTACCTCTCATCCCCTTCTTGCCCTCCCTCCAGCTTCGCGTACACACGCCACGCAAGGAGGTACCGGCAACGATCCTACGATCCTGCGCGCGGTCGACGGACGAGCGAGCGAGAGAGCCACGGGGCTTAAGCCACCCTCTCACCTACGTTACAGCCCTCCCCATCTATATCCTCGATTTGTCATACCTTTCCGATCATTTTTTACTTCCCGCCTTTCTCATTTTAAATAAATGAAACAAAGGAAAAAATCCCTTTATAAAGTTCGATCGAGGGCTTAAGAGACTTTTCACTCGTGCGCTCGTTATCCTCTCTTCGATCGTTCTATGACGTTAATTGGAATGTGAGATAAAAGCTTTGAATCTTCTTCTATACACACATGTATCGCACGTATATCTACACCGAAATCGCGAGTAACAATTAGATTGCTCGTTAACCGAAACTGTATACTCCTCCCACAATTCCGGACTATTTTTTTCGTAATTAAACTTGTATTTATCTCCATTAAGGGTCCAGACTCATCCGTACAAAATTTACGAGCGACCTTGCTGTGCGATACGAGTTATACAATATCGAAGTTAGGAAAGTATCGTCATTAGGCAGAGGTCCGAGTCGTACGCGGACAAAGCTCGAGCTAAGCTAACGACGTTGTCACGTCCGTCTAATGTTATCAAAATGGATCTCGTCGATCTCCTTTATGTTCCTTCGAGGGTGCGATACTTTGCCAAAAAATTGGCAAAATGAAATTCGTACGAAAGGATCGTGCTATTATCCCCGATAACAAAAATTGAGGAAAAAATGAATGATGACCGATTTCGACGTATATATTTTAATGTGGCCATTTTTCTTTTTTTCTTTTTTCTTTTTTTCTTTTTTCTTTTTTTCTTTTTTTTTACGGCATGTGACTCCCAGAAAAGTTACGCAGTAGAGGGGACATGAGAGAAGGGAAATAAAGTTTTATTCGAAAGTCGGCGTTCCTAAAACTTTTTCGATTTGAAAAAAATATATTCGGATCATCTATATTATTTACTGTGCTAAGATTTTTACGTTTCTCGGTCGCATTCGTTTGTTGATCCTTAAACACTGTTTCATAAATAAATACGGCAATACGTTGATTTTTGAAACGTTATTCTTTCTCTCTCTCTTTCTTTTTCTCTTATCCTCTTGAATCTACTCTCGGTGGAATTACGCTAGGTTCTCGATGGTTGAAAGAACGTAAACTCGCTTGTTGGGAACCGCGCGCTTTTCAACTTCTGCAAAGATCAACGCATTCTACTCTCGACGTCAGTGTTTACCGCCGCGTTTCGCTCGTTTGCTCGAGGCTACGAATAATAAAAATCGTAATGTGGCCGGATCAAAGAGCCACATGCTTTCATAATTCCTCGATGATATGTATTTGCTTGGATATCGACCGGTGCTGCCCGATGCTCCTGCTCCCTTATGATTTCATTTTTCTAATTACGGCTTATTAACTGTGCAAAAGGTCCGTGATTTCGATCGAGCCATCTTTTCCATTTGATATTCCCGAATAACGAATATTGTTATTAAGTCTCATTTCGAAATGAGACTTCTTAACACTTTTAATGGATTAAGAGAAAAAAATGATGTATCGCGTGGATATTACCGGAGCGAACTTTAGCCGGCTCGGTATTCAAATCGTATGACGTATGGGTATTGATAAGTAAAACCTCTCCCCCTCCCCCCTCGAAGACTTACGAACTAAAGACATTAATATACTTTCATCGTCCTCCTCCCTTCTCCCTTCGACCGCCAAATGTTCTTGCTCTAATGTTCCGTGCAACCCAGATGCAACTCTTGCCGACCGAATGTCGCGAATACGTTTAACCATCGTTAGATCGTCGTAAATATAACTCGTTACGACGTTATAAAGAAAAGTAGAAGAATTATCAATCAAAATTGAAGAGATATATTCTTTGTAATTTGGCAAATAAAAGTCCACGCTCGTAAGCTCGATTTGACCCAATTGCGTGACGTTGAAGAACAAAGAAATTAATTAGCGCGTCCATTTATCTCGTTACCCTTCATTCGCAAATGATTTTTGTTATGAGAGTAGTGCTTTTTGATCCATCCAAACTTTATATCCAAAGTCTCATAAAACAAGGGAGGCGCATGGAATTTGTACCAACAATTTTCCCTTTAAACAATTTATCTGTTTTTTTATGAGCATAGCTGCGAAACCTGATAACGTTTCAATGTTAAATGACGAGGAAACGTTTAATTATCATTTACGGTCTCGTATCGTGCTATATTTTTAAATAACGGACTACAATGTCGATTCAGTCGAACTTTATTAACACTTGCTATTTTTATGATACTATATTAACAACGTTCTTTTACTCCATCATTCCAAATTCGTCTTAATTATCTAATACAGAATAGTGTTGAATCTTTTCAACCCTCGGATCGTCAGGCCTGTAAACTGTTTAGAGAAATAATTATTTAATCAGTATCTAATAGCAATTATCTTTAAGTTAATCGAATAAAAATCAAGTTTGCCTTCTCCTCTATGAGAGTCCTCTATTTATCATGCCTTTCTTTTTTACTTTGAATTAACAAATCATATGAGATATAATATGAAACTTGTTATATGAAAAGATTTAGAGATTTTACTGGTCAAAAACTAATATACCTTTTATATGACATATAGTCAATTTCCTTTTTAAGGAAATAATAGAAAAATTGCTTAATCGTAACGCGTATAAAGAAAGCTTATGCTCAGTTTTTTTTTTCCTTTTTTTTTTTTTTTTTTTTTTTTTTTTATACGCTATGTTCTTGTTACAAAGCTTTTCAAAAGGGTGAAGCTTATTAATATACTTGAAATAATTTTTCAATACATTATGAATTTGTAATTAGATAATCAAGGAGAGGATATACATAAATATAACCTTCAAAATGTCAAAAAATGATTGAATACTTACTTGTAATATATTTGTTATATTTTTTAACTCTATCGCCTGTATAATGAAATTTGTACTCCCAGAATGTATATACTATAATAAATGGAAGGGTCACTACGCATGTGGTCATAACAGGATTCGCGTTCCATCCCATTCTCCAAAGGAATTTGATTTTTTCGGCTAAAATGTAATAACCAAATTATTAGCATACATTACGTAATGTATAGAAATGAGTTGAATTTTTGTACCGAAGCTTTTCCCATAGTAAGGAACCAATAATTCTCGAACTCGATTGATTTTAATAAAACGCATTTTATTCTTTCGAAGCGAATAGCTTCGTTAAAATATTTCAATCGGTACTGACAAGAGAACGAATATAATAGATACGTTTTACTCAGAGCTATTGCAGCGCCATTGGTAGAAACAAGCGCCATCTGAAGGTCAAGCTTAGCTTCGAGTTTCGTCGACGGGAACGTTGCCGGGTAACGGAACGACCGACGTGCCTTACATTTGATTTCAAATGTATTTGCTTTGATTCTCTCTCTCTTGTTGTTTTTCTTTTTTCTTTTTTGATCGATATTAATGAACAACAATAAGCCACGACCGTGATATATCTTTAATGAAAAATAAGATCGTTCGCGATTGTAAGCTTGTCCGCAATTATCTTCCTCTCTTGATCTCGTATATTCGAGATAACATTTATCTCGAGTACGAGGAATTTGGGTAGGATAAAGGCGAATTTGTTAAACAATCGAATCGGCGCATATCATATAGTTGATTTTTTAGATTTTATGGAAAAAGATCAACTTTGTTCGTCTTTTCTAGGAAGAAAGGCAAGTTTGAAAAAAAGATGGTGACTATAAAGGCGGGAAGATTGAGCGATGCAGCGTCATCTTGCGCCTCGTTGTGGAGACGTTCGGTCAAACGGCAATATGGCCGCCGTCGCGAGATCTTTAATTAGTGACAAACGAAACGGACGTCGTGTTTTTTCGCATTTCGGTGTCAAAGAAGGCGATCGTCGTTGGTTGGGTCGAATGGCGTAGGCCCCGTCGGGCCTAGAGGTTAAGGTGAGTACATGAATTCTCACGAATCAAATTGGTCATCGAGACGAACGATCGACGCCCCTGTTACTCGGCTCGATATCGTTCGTCTCTCGGTTTAGCAGCGGCCTTCTTTCTTTTCGTCCACCTTTTTTTTTTTTTTTCCCCTCTTTGCATTCTTTCGAGGAAACGTCGCCTGCGAATACGCGCGAGTTTTCTTCCATCGCGACATTCTTCGACCTTTTCGAAAACTTTTTCGTTGTCTGGAAGACATTGGTAAAGCGAGATAACGTGTTGACAGACGCAACCGTACGTAACCGGAACACGCGTTAACGCGAATTATGTCACTGCACTGACTTTTCGATCGACACAATCGCTCGCTCGAATTTCTTTCAAAGTCACTCGTTTTAACGGAGAAACGTGGAAACGTCAATCTCGTGCGATCGTCGTCTCATTTGCACATTCCTAGAAGATGTTTACGTTATCTTTGGGGGTTAAGTTTCCCTTTGGGCCTCCCACATCGTTTCCAATCGCACTTGCTGTCGTCGATAAGGAAGAAGAGAGCATTTCGCGTCTTTGTTTCTTCGCTGTTCGTTACGGTGGCGCCACACGGTTTCGTCGAGCGCTTCCTCCGGTGGGGTGCTTCGATAACTTCAACGCGTCCGATAACTTTATTTTACGTAACGCTCTATCTGATATTTTGGCAGAAAATTGATAAAGTAAAAATAATGAAAGAACAGCGAGGAAACGGCTTGGAAGATCTTGAATTTCAGAAGTAAACGATAAATATTTCAACTTTTTCGCATCCACGATCGGTACTATCGTCGTTTATTTTCAAGATCTTTCGTCAGGGCCAAAATCGTTCTCTAAAATGCAATTCGCGTTTTTGAATTATTATTCAATGTTTATGAAAACAGGGACTTGTATTAATAGCGAAGTTTCTCGCCAAATTACTTTGTTGCATTATTTTAACATAGACTATAGAAAAGACAGCGGTGTCTGTTATACGAGGATAAGCAGGGAGAGACCGTGCTTAGAATTGGTTCTTTCAGTGACAAATTACTATTATCTATCGTCCTTTGCGAAGCCAAAAATTTCGTGGCATGTTCGCTAAAGAAGAGTAATAATAGATCTCGCTCGTACCATCTTGTCCCTCTCTCTCTCTCCCTCTCTTATTATTCAATCCTAGGTATTACGAAGCAAGTCCTTTCGTTAATTACGTTATTGTTATCGTTTAACGAATTAGCATTATTCGCAAGAAGAAGAGCGGGATGGATCGAATGGTTCCTCGAGGAAAGAAGAGAAGGAGGAGGAGGATGAGAAAAGAGGCGAAGGGATTCTTGCGGTTGTCGCAATTGCGCTTCTTGCTGCGCTCGTCGAAGGATTTTCGCCAAATCCCGGGGGGATTCCTTCCGCGCCACGTCGCATCCCGAGCGTGGAATTTCGGAATTCGTTGCCAAAAAGCGGGCGGCGCGTCTGCGCTCCGATAAAAACCCACTCGATTCGAAGACACGTGCTCCTACGGGACCACACACGTGGCTGCATACACGGAGTAACTCGAAATACGAAACTCTCCGAACTCGCCACATATTTTTTCTGTTTTTTTTTCCCCTTCCCCTTTCCTCTCCTTCAACGATTTTTAATTACCTCCGGTAATAGATGACGGACGACGATACGCTCGCTATTATCTCGTTCGCGGGATGTTTACGTGACAGCCGGCGATGTTGCTCGGTTAAGCGTCTCTCCTTCTTTCTTTCTTTCTTGGATGAGATAAGTCCGCGGGAGATCGTCGTCGTCGTCGTCGTCGTCGTCGTCGTCGTCGTCGTCGTCGTCGTCGTCGTTGGTAGAGATGGGAGAGAGCCAGCTTATGTAGGTGCACATATACAACATACGCATGTCGATCGGTACGCGTATCGAATTCATTTATTCATAGTCCCGCCCACGCGATCCCATTCACACCTGCACAACCGAGTCCTTCTGTCAACGATAAAATCTACGCCCCGTGGTGTTTGCTCAATTTCACGATTAGCGGCACGGCACGACGCGGCACGTGGTGTGGCGCACGGTCTTACGATCACCGGAAACCGCTAATTCCTCCTTCTAATCTTCGCGGACGATCGTGTCGCGCGTTCGTTCCGTCTATTATTTCTTTTTTCTTTTTTCTTTTTTTTTTTTTTTTTTTTTTTTTTTTAATGAAACGCGGCGACGCCTTTAAAGATGTTCTTTCTTGAAAAATGCGTAGCAAGTTTCATTGAGGTGTAATGTTTTGCATTTATTGGCAAAAATAGTAGGCGCCGCAAACACCTGTCGCTTCGCGGCGCGCCTCTGGCTTTTCTCTTTTCGTTAATAGTTAACTTTGGTAAAGACCAGGGGAGCTACGACAAATCGTTAGTCCATGGCTACCTTGGCAAGTGATAGCGATTATTTATTCGCCTACCGTGGCTATTGCGGTTGTGCAATAACGCACAAGTACGCTTACCAGCGTCAGAGGGTTTGCCGAGAAAAACCGGCGACGATCGCGAACACGACGCTGACGATTTACGCAAGACTTTTTCCGATCGAACAACCGGTACGGTAAAACACCATATCCGGCGTCTTTATAGCCCTCGCTGACTTTGCTGCGCTCGCACTTTTAACTTTGCCTTCGCCTTCGGAGAACGCCGTTTCTTCTGATTAGGGAGATCGCTCGGAGATCGAACGGAGATCGAACGGAGATTAGAATAGAAGGGCGAATGAAAAAAGTTTCGAGGAACGCTTGGAATGCAGCCGTTAGAATTTCAACGAACGCGCGCTCCGATGCGTTGGCCTTTTTTTTTCCTTCTTTCATTTTCATTTTCATCATCAAAATCGACGATCGCGTCGAACAATCTTTCGTTCGTTTTGCGATGATTCATGGCGCATCAGACGGATCGGAAGCCAACGTATGCTTACGTTGTATGAGCGTCGATCGACATTCGAGGATATTCGAGAACGTGCAAGTACGCTAAAAGATGTATGTCTCTTTGCGTCACCAAAATACCAACTTGTGTTTTCTCCTCTCTCGAAGGCGAATTAGAGAGAAGGAAAAGAAGAAAAGGCGGACGTGTGCGGTCGTTCCCGCACGAAGAATTCGTGCATTTGGCCAGTCGCGCTCGCTTTAAAGGCATCCACAATACTAAATCACGAAAATCGCGCTATCTGCCAAAAGGACGATAATATACCGAGAAGCGCCCGACCATTTCTCTCTCTTACTTCTCCCTCTTCCTATCTTTCTCGCTCATCCTCCATAAGTCGTTGTCGCGTTCGCGCGCACGACAACGCGAGCGCCTAATCCATGCCAGCTTTTGCTCCACTGCCAAATTCAAAATACGTGGACGTAAAAGCGACTGAGATCTCTCCATTTGCCTTCTCTTTTGCTCTTTCAACGGCGACCTCGACGGAATTGAGAAGAAAAAAGAAAATAACGTAATTTAATCGACCATTGTCTCGTTTAATTTGCAGAATTTATCGCAAATTCTTCCTGAAACGTGCGTCGAAATTCAAGAAAGTCGTCGCTATATCCGTAGCTTTTACTAAGCGTTACGGTGACCATTTTTTTTTTCGCGTCAGTCGCGAAAAGCTTTTTCGGCGGTAATCCAAATTTCGATAGGCCGTGCCTGAGCTCGTCGTCAAGCCTACGCACGAAACCGTACTTTTCTCTTTTCTCCTACGTTACGCGACTTTGAGTTTACTCTTTGTGAGCTTGATTACGATCAATGAAATGTCGTACTTCTTTTCTTTTCTTTTTTCTTTTTTATTTCGAGTAGGTGGTAAACGCGTAGGTTCGGTAAAATCATTCCCCTTGGTTTCGTTCGCTCGTAATACAGCTATCGAAACTAGATATTGTTTTGCAGCCGATTTGCGCCGCATGCGATCATAATTAATTAATTTATTATTATCGGTAATAAATGTTAACATAGAAATTTCGTCAAGCGACACCATTCGATTAGATTTATTTATTTATTTATTTATTTAAGTATTCGATCGAGAACGAGATGATGAATGTACGCTGACTCGAAACTCACGCGGTGTATTTTCGAAAATTGAAGTCATAATGCGTCCGGGACCTATATCACGGAGTCGGCCCGCACCTGCTTGAGCTTGTCAAGCGTTAGTTCGGATTATTAACTCCCTCGGTGGCAGAAATTCCAATTTACACTCCGTAAGCAGACGAATTGACTTGGCAGGTGGATATTACCATTTTGTTGAAATCGCATAGACCAGTCAGATGTTACTCTTTCATCTCTCTTCGACTCGCTTATTGAGTGTACCCGTTTGGCGGTTAATTTCATTGGTTCGTATGCGTCAAAAAAGTTTCTATCGGGGGAACGGCAAAATGGTATAACGTAAGGAATGATTTTGGCGTACGATCGGGTGAAGCTTGCGAAACTCGTAACACTCGTATGTGGGTATGTGTATGTACACCGAGAAGCTTTATTGCACGCATCGGAGGACGTAAAAATCGGTCACGAGACCGGCGTAAACACGCATCGCCGACACGAAAACCGAAATAGTTAAGCCGAATTCTCAGACCACCGTCGGCTTAGACCGACTATGCTCGTCGTTGCCATTTAACAACGCTCACGCTCTCGTCTATCGTGGATCAAGACTGTGGATTAGAATACTGCTGCACGGCTCCTAACGAATTTAGAGAAGCTCTACGAGAGCTTTGCTATTCGTTAGATTTCAACTAAATATTTTCTACTTCGAAGAGAATCCTCGAAGAACTTTTCTTTTATGCGACGACGCTGTCGAGAACCTTGAAATAAAGGAAAGAAGAAAATCTTGACCGTTTTTATATACGGGACACCCGTTAATTCCGTCTTTATCGAGAAATCCGGAGATACAAATTACGAGTCTCGGCGTATTTTGCATTTAAATTTCTCACGATGCGCGTCCATTAACTTGTGGGCGCTCCGCAAGTTTCTGCGAATAATATCGTGGTTAAGGAGAAGGGTGAGAAAGAGCGGTAGAAGGAGGATCGCGAAATAACGTCGTCAAGAACCGACGAGACAAGCCATTTATTGCCTTTATATTTTATCGTCGCCTTTATCTTAATCTTAAGTGCCGAGTATCGCCAATTTTTTTCGTAGTTTAGTCATTCTTGCGAAATAGTAAAGTGTTGGTTTTACTACTCCTCCGCCGATATCCGATAACGTTCGATTTAATTGGAAAGCAGTTTATAATAACGCGAGTAAATAGAGAGAACCTCGGTAGATGGTGGTGCGCGTGCGTTAATGCGCCGATTAACAACTTTGGACGGATTCTTAAATCGAGGATATCTCATGACCCAGTATCGCGAATCGATTATGCGAACGTCATATTAGCAGGTAGCGTTGCCAGCACTACTCGTTAGCGAGCCGTGCTAAATAATTGCCCACAACTGATTTTTATTTTTCTTTCTTTTCAAATCGATCGATATTATCATACGAATGTTCACCCAACGATCTTTTCTCTTGCACAACGATTCTTTTAATCCATTTATTATAGTATACTACTCGAGTAGAGTAGACCGAGTAGAATTTATAATTGTTGCTCGTCCGAGCACGAAAGAGCTTTGGATCTTTGCTGACCGGTATCGTAGTTGGGATGCGTTCGAGCGTAAAGATCTCTGATTCCCTACAGGAGGCAAACCAATTATATTATTTATAACCTCGAACTAATCTGATTACGAGTTGTTCCCTTTCCCAACGATCCTTCCTTTCAATTTAAACGGCCCTCCGTTGTTGTTGTTCTCCGCTTTCTCCCCCATCTCTCTCTCTCTCTCTCTCTCTCTCTCTCTGTCCTTTCACCAACACCAAATTCGAAGTAGCGATCGAGTATCGTCCTTTTTATCGTCCTTTCAGCGACATAAATCGATCGATTCCGCGAGAACGAGTTTATTTATCCGCTCGAGTCGATCGAGAAGCGACCGGAAGAAAAAGTGACGAAGCGTCCAGCTCTCTCACTCGCGCGCGCGGGAAGATTATAGGAAAAAGAGCGATCCGTCTTGCGGCCTCTCGTTGCCGATCGGTGACTTTTATTAAGAATTTCAGAGGGTTTTACTTGAGAGTCCATCGAACGACGACGACGCCTCGTGCGTACATGCGTTAGATGGAATGACACGAGTGTTGAAGGAGTAAGAATTCCAAAATAATAAATAGGTCGTTGCAGAGCTAGCTCTATTTGTTTCTAAAAATGTCGGATCTTTGTCAAACTTAAAAATAAAGATGGGTAATATTTTTGTGGAGGAGAGGAAGGGGATGGAGAAGAAAAAGAAGAAACAAAAATCTGCGGAGCTACCAGCCGAGGTGTACGATGACGTCAGCGAATCCATGACTAGGTCAAGGATACCAAAGAGGATCCTAATTGTTCGCGTCGACCTTTCTGCGTTTCGGCTTTCCTTCATCCTTACGTCTTGCTTGAAAGCCGATTATTCTCTTCGGGCGGCATCAATGGAAACATCATCTTGCCGATTACGTCAGTCTCTCTCTCTCTCTCTCTCTCTCTCCCCCCCCCCCCCAATCTCTCAGCGAACTTGCTCTAGTATTTTAACTAAAAAGACTACCAAGGCCATCCGATCGATGTTATTTTTCTTGGAGAACCTCGTGACTTTCGAGCTTCTTTTACTTTCTGTTTTTTCTTCTTCTTTCTTTTTTTTCTTCTTTTTTTTTTTTCTCGGTGTAATTCTTCTTTATTAACCAGTTCAATAAATCAACGCATTGAATTCTTTGTTCTCTCGTTGTTTTTTCAAGGAGCGTTTGTGAAAAAGAGGTGATCCGGATCATTTTGCACGTTACGTCAAGGACGTACCGAGGGCTGTATAACGAGACACGAAATATTTGTGATTCAACATTAATATTCTTTCACGGTGAGAAGCTTTCGACGTATGCCAGTAAACGTATAAATTCGGCACGCGTAAACGCATATCTCCGAGCCTTTACGATCGGACTGGCTGTAAAATTTTCTCGTAGAACGACCGCGTATAAACTCACGTATCCCGTTGTTACGGGTTAAGATCGGACAAGAGAAAAAACCGAAAGTTTGTCGAGATTTTGTCGATCGGCGAAAACGGCCGAGGCTCGGTCGTGGCCTGTAATAACTTGAAAATATTGTTTTAGATATGTTTTGTTTATTTTCTCTCTATTCTATGAATTCTCTCTGGCGAAGTCGAATAGAATATGTCAACAAGCAGGAGGTAAATATACATTGGCGCGAACAAGTCGGAGAAATATCATTGTTTACTTTCTTTTAATTCTCGTAACGGGAAAGGCATTCCTTCAGAAATGTTCTGCGCGTTACGGACGCAACCCAGACGCTAGAAAGTCCGACACGAATTTTGAGCGTTATCGCGCGACGAGATCGCTCGCGCGCGCGCGCGATGAATCGGGCCGACTGGATCGAGAGAAGAAATCCTTAGGTACGTTACGAAATCCAATTACCTTCCCCGTTAGGAAGCACCGTCTGCTCGAGAATGATAAAACAACGTCGTTACGTTTTCATGCCCGTTGACACCAGTCTTACGAGTTTCACTTATCAAAGGGTTTTAATCGTTCCTCGTACGATCTTATCGATCGGTGAACGTGTGTATTGGCCCGTGTTATACGCTTCGCCTACACTTGTTGACGAATTATCCTTAATTCGTATTCGAACACGTAACATTTTTCCTTTTCTCTTTTATTTCGGTAACGTCTAGAGCGTCTAATCGATAAGTTCCGAGACGTTTCTTTTCGGGTATATAATTCAACCGTTAAATGCGAAAGAAAACAACGTTACTGCAATTTGTCCTCTCGACAATGTGATGTTGTTGGCCGCTTCTCGCAAGGGGGAGATCAACCTCGTAAATTTGATCTTTATTTTCGAGGAAGAACAAAAAAGGATGATGGCTTTTACAAAACGAGGGGAAGAGAGAAACTATAGGAACGCGAGAAGCGCAGATTATATCCTCATGAAACAGATGTTTCGAGACGAGTGCCTTAATTAAGAGGTAATTATTTATTCCACGGGTCGAATACATGAGGCTCGCTTAGCCGCGCTATCGCCGCTTAATGGTTTTTACTCGTGAAAGCGGAAGTGAACATCCCTCGATATGAGACCGCATAAAGAATGAGTTATTCTTCTTTCGTTATACGTCTCGAGTCGCGATTTAAATCACTTTTATTTTTATCTACCGATAATGAGAGAGAGAGAGAGAGAGAGAGAGAGAGAGAGAGAGAGAGAGATCGGAGCGTTTCGATATTTTCGTTTTACGACGACTCGACGACGAGTGATTTCTAATTTTGTCCAACTCGAAAGAAGCTGCATTCGTTTCCCTCTTCGGAATACGCAGACGCCATTGTCAAAGACTTTGCACCATCTTCTAACCATTTTTCTTTTCAGTTTGACAGCTTCTCCGCGTGACACTTTTTATCTTTGACGAAAAAAAGGCTCGACTAGATGACTATCGTCTATTTTGTTTGTCTTTTTTTTTTCTTTTTCTTTTTCTACGTCGTTTCATCACTTCGTCCGTTATACATAATTTATTACAATCCGTGCGATATCACGTGTATTCGCTTGTGTTTTGTATAAGATTAGATCTTTTTTCACCGAATGTGTGTGCGTGCTCGCGCCTAATACTTTCTTACATCGTTTCGTGCCACTATGATTCATTTGTCGCGTTTACTAAATCGATATTAAAAAATAGAGAAGAACAAAAGAGGAAGAATAATGACGTATAGAAAGTTGTGTCGAAGATAATAGAATTACCATGTCGATTACAATGGTAATTGAGAAGAGCGAATTCAATGAGCCGTTTATCTGCCGTTCGCATCCGTGGTACCTTCTTTCATTTATTTTCTTTTCTTCTTTTTTTCTTTTCTTTTTTTTTTTTTTTTTATTATGCCGAGGACGCACAATGAAATGATACGGATTAAGGATGTCGCCGTGGCCGGTGTTTGCGAATTAATGTCGTCGCTTTACGATGACTCGGGGTTGAACGCCGTGACCTCGCACAGGTAATTGGACGTCGCAGGTTGGCACTTAGCGATGACTCACCGGCACGCTCTCGCGGATTATCATCGGCGAACGATCTGCTTTCGATGATCCGTGTTCTCAGTTTAGAAGAGTACAGTGACAATTTGCCTTTCTCCTGTTTAAATCATTTACGAATGGAGACCACGTTGAACCTTGCTCTGTTCTGTACGTATGCATTTATTTAATGAAATAGTATTATAAAATTATAGCGAGAATCGGCGATTCGAGGACGGCCAATATATCTGTTTGAAATGATGTTTGACTCGTTAACGATTCATCTTGGAATGTGTCGCGAACGTCAATGCGCGATAATCGCGAAAAATCTTGAGTACAGCGATAAGACGCACTCGCACACGTACCAAGTGACGCAACACGGCGTTCGTTGTGTCGTGGATGGAGGAAAGGCAAATGTATTTTTGGTCCATAGTGAGTCATACCGCCTACACTATCTCACCAATACTCGTGTGCATTCTATCTGGCTCTCTCTCTCTCTCTCTCTCTCTCTCTCTCTCTCTCTCTCTCTCTCTCTCTCTCTACGCTCGCTCACTCGCACGCGATTTCACGCGATTCACCTTGCTGCGTCTCTGCGAGGGTACACGTGCCTTCTTCTCCTCCTTCTTCATCTTTTTCTCCTTTCTTCTCCTTCGTTTCTTTTTTTTTTCTTTTTCTTTTTTTTCTTCTCTCGAGGTTGCGCAAGGCACGCATTACGAAGATTACGCCAGTATCCCCACGACTCGACTCGACGGGAATAAAGAAATCTTTTTTCGTTCGGACGCAGCCTCCTCGAAATGAGATTTTTTTTTCCCGATAACCATCGTCGCTCTTCGCTCGCAATCGATCAGTCTAATATCGTTGATATCAAAGCGTCGGGACAAGTAACGAAAGATTTTCGATACATTTTCTCTCGAGATAATTTAGAAGAAATTGCGAAATTCTTTGAAATCGTTTCTCTCGAGTTAGGCACACACACACAATTTCTATACGTATTTCAGACATACATATTTCAATACAATATTTCACGCGCTAAATCTTTCGAAAACAAGGTTGACGAAGGCACGTGACTCGTATCAATCTCGGGACTGTTCTAATTTCTTTTTTCCGGGTTCATCGAACCCTCCCTTTCGTCTGGTCGCGATCGTTTTAAGAAGAAACGAAGGAAGGAAAGAGAAGACGCGCACTTAGCACGCTCGCTAGATTCCACAGGCAGATATTAAAAACAGCTGGACCCTAGCAGCACGCAAAGCCTATGCTCTTCTCTCTCTCTCTCTCTCTCTCTCTCTACACTTGCGTTTATCGTACGTGTCGTTTACAAGCGACGAATTTATCGTTCCTTTCGAGATTTTTGAAGCGTCGTCGCGTGATTTCGTGTAGCGCCGTGCGTGACATCGTCCTTTCTAGCGAGGAAGATAGATAATGCGAGGAGGATTTGAAAACTTTTAACCCTTTACCACGGATAAATAGAAAGAAAGCTCGATTAGCTTTTATGTACTCTACCTTGATCGAGGGCAACGAGGTACCGGCGGTTCCGTTCGACTTCGTTCGTATTTGTTAATTATCCGAAACAGTTTAAAGTACCGTCCAAGAAAACACGTCGACGGTTATCTAGGTCGATCCAGAAATAACTCGAATGCATCCACCCGCTCCTCCTTCTTTCCCGCTCTCCGAATTTCTCGGCTCTCAATGAAACATCCTCATCTTCTTCGGAGTTTACGGAGACTCCCCCTTTCTCCTTTATCGCCTTCTTCCTTTTTATCTATTTTATCTTATTTTTCAATTTTTCTCTATTGATCTCCCATCTTTCACGCGAACGTTTCTTTTTCGTGTATCCTTCCAACGATTGATTTTTAACGGGCCAATGAAAGTTTCGATAATTAAAAAATTTACGAGCCGAATTTCTTTCCTCTTTCAACGAAGAGAAATTCGCTAACTATGTTTCCTTTTATGTCGGAAGAAAAATCATTATTCGACACTAGGCAGGGGGAATGAAAAATTACAAGTTTTCTGGCGATGTCATCGCTCGAACGCGCGAGGTTACGTTCCAAACGAATTCTTCCTAACGTATGGCACCACTTTGTCCGATGGAGTCGACCGGCTGTCTTCTGTAATAACCTCCCTGTACTTAAGTGAACATCGACCGAGCGAGAGAAGGAAAGTCACTTTCCATCTCTCTCTCTCTCTCTCTCTCTCTCTCTCTGTCTTCCGTTTAAAAAAGACTCATCTTCTCTCGGCTTTGCTACGGCGAGCGAACGCTCCTTCGTTTTCTTTTTTCTTCCGTTGCTTCTTCTTTTTATTCGTCTCCATCCTTGCGCGCGCAGCAGACTTTCGTTTCCTGCGTACGCTCCTTCGTATCGCTTTACCGCAATTAGTTTGCGTACCGCGCGTCTTCCTCCTTTAGTCCCCTGCCCTCCCCTTAATTCGAGCGCCAATCGTAAATCCGCGCCGACGTCGTCTTCTTCGTCGTGCTTTCCCTCGACCGTGAAGAAGAAGAAGAAAAAAAAAAAAAAAAAGAAAAACATGTCGAAAATTGGAACGTCTCTCGACCCCCTCGCTTATACCGGGTGGTCGTCGTCGCGAACTTGGATGAAACATGCTCGGTCGAATGTCTCCTCGAAAAGATACTTGTCCAAAGGAATACTCTAGTTCTCGGGGATATCAAAAGAAAAGAATATCATTATTTTGACTGTGTCGAGTAACTTTACGAAGGAAGAAAAGTTTTGTCGCCTATGAGGATGAAGTCACATTCACAATGGGCACCTTGGCGATCGCGGCCGAACGAGGTGGAGGTGGTGAAAGAGGAAGAGGTGCTAACATCGGTATCCAGATTTAGTTGTACAGGATGGGACCGGCCAAACGTCGAAAATAAAGCGACACGGAGACGCGTCGCCGTGGCAATAATGCCGAGATTAATTTCTCACGAGCCGCCCTTCCGAAAGGCTTGCGCGCAATTATGCGCGAATGACGTCAAGTCACCGACCATGTACCATCCTTCGTATCGTAATCGCGTCGTTAGAGAATTCCTAATTTTCTAGTTCTACTCGAGACAACGCGACTCCGATGGTTGGTCGTTTATTCCTTTTTTTTTTCTTCTTTTTTTTTTTCCTTTGTTTTCTCTCCATTAAACAACGCGCAAATAGAAACGCGAAGACGTTCTCCTCGATCTTTGCGTCTTCAAAGTCCGTTATTTTTATCGTAAGTCGCTCGATAACGGTGCCTCGACGAATTATTTCGTCGACGGCCGGGCAGATGTTATCAATGGCTCAACGTGTATTTCATGCGGGATTTGATTGACGTCCCCGTGAATTACGAGAAAGGCGCGTGTCGCTGAACGCCAAATAAAATTAGCCTCTATGGCTAATGCGCGTTAACGCTACGTAGCGCGCGTGTGTGTTTGTATATATATATATATATATATATATATATATGCGTACGTACATACATATATTACCCGTGCGTTGGCGCGTACCTTTGGCGTTCCCTCTAGAAGAAGCAACTTTCTTCGCTTCGGCACCTTTCTCACGCCCTCCCACGTTCGCTTTCGAAAGAGAGATACCGTGTTATGAGATCGATGGGCATTCGAACGTTCTGATAACACACCTAAGTTTCGCCATGTTCCTTATTCCTTGGCGACCGTCGTGAACGATAAATTGTTACTTAATCCTCGCAAAATTCGTCAGCGACGATGATATTCGCGCACGGGCGACTACTTTCGATGAAATTCAAGGCAATCTACCTGCGTGTCTTTCATTACGCCGTGAATCCAGCGATCGGCGACTAACTCTCGAGACTGCGCTCTCGCAATTTTTAGCATAAACGCAAAGAGAGAAATTTATTTTCGCATAAAGTCGCGAATACATAAGTAGCAGTGAGAATTTGACAAAGGAGCGTTTCAACTGGAATTGGTAGAATCCTCGAGGGAGAAAGGGATGACACGGGTACCGTTACGAAAACATCCCCAGGAGAGGACGTTGCCTCTTTGATTCATTGCTTCCTGCTCCAGCACCGCGAACCGATCGTATTTTTGTCCGCGCGAGATCTCGCGCGTGTTTCTTCCTCGTTTCTCTCTCTCTTGCTCGCTCTCAACTCCTCACTCTCTCCTGCCCGCCCCCCCCCCGTCCCTCAAACCCCTCCCCCTTCCCCGATCCCCTACCACCCCGATATTATTATCTCCTTCTTCTTTCTCGGCTGTTCGTTTTTCTTTTTCCCCCTCCCCTCCTACTCCCACTCTCTTCCCATTTCTCCTTTTCTCATTTCCAGGCTTCTCCCTCGAGCGAGCAAACCGGTGGCACGCGAGCACGTGAAAAACAAGACGCGTGGCGCGTGAAAAGAAGAGAGAAGGGAAAGAGAGATCCGGTGAGATCACGCGGATTTAATCAGCGCTATTATGACCTAGTTGCGCTCGACGTCGCATAAATCTCTGCGCTACATAAATCCTCGGCGTCGCGGCTTGCCGCGAATTTCCAAACGAGACGAGGGCGGGAAGGATTTATTAATTGTTTCTTAGACGGGGGAGACACTTTCTTTTCCGTCCGATAAGTCCGTCGTTCCTTAACGGTGGCTAAAAATTCGCCGTGTTTCTTGATTCTTCGTAAAATCAGGAAGGATCTTCTCGAGGCAAAAGTGAAATCGAGCTGTACGCTTGGGTACTTCTTCTCGTCCTTATCTCCTTCACAGATGCCGTTCGAACTTCGAAAGACGGAGTTACGGTTTCTCTTTTTTACTTTCTTCGGATGTCGGTTACGATTTTTGAGTTGTAAACATCGAGGATCTTTTCTCTATATTAATATTTATCGAAAGGAAAAATAATGTTTTCTCGTTCTGTTGCACATCGCTTTCTCCACGGCCACTGATTTACGCTGGTCTCTTGTCTTTCTTAATTAGGTTAAGGACTCTCTCGGTTCTCTCCTCTTTCTTTTCCATCGTGACAATTCGTCGCTCCTTGATCGTCGTTCATTGATTTATTCGTCTACCTCGAACGAAAACAATCAAGCACGTTGTTTGTTCGTCACTGTCACCCTCTCGAGATGAAACGAAAGAAGAAGTGAGTTTCGCGTCGCGAGAAGCAGTAAGACGTAACAACTGCCTCCTCCGTCGTGGCTGTTTTTCCTTGTCGCCACGTCTATCGAAGGCCGTTCTAGGCCGTTCGTTAGCGGCCATTAGGCACCGTTTGCCTTACTTGCGCTTTTACACATAGCCAAGAGTTTCTCGTCCTTGCGAACATTAGAAATCGATCGGTTCTCGGTAAAAATATAATTACGAAAGTTATCGTCGACATATCGGACGAAATCTTCCTTCTTGCGATAACACCAGACACGGATGAATGAGATAATGGTCCCTCCCAGTTCATTTGCATGGCCGTGGAAACGCGCTGGTCGTTCCACATTTTTAATGTTGCACGTTGAACAAAGAAAAAGCAAAAAAGAGAGGAACAAGTACACAGAGAGGGTTCTCGAACGGGCGCGTTATTGCGACACAAGCTGCGAGAGGATGTTTATTCGCGCGGCACGCTTCGGATAATTTAATGTAAACGCTTGGAAATTACGCATCGGCGTAGCGCAAAATCTCCCGACGTGGAGGACTATGCGAGTCGAGGATTGCTTTCGAGGAAGTAGAGAGAGGAGGGCAGAGGTGGGGGACCGAGTTAACGAGCGAGCTCCGCCGCCGCGCGAGAGGGAAACTTTGAAATTTATTAACTTGTAAGGTACGTTCTTGCGTTCCATGGCAAGAGCCACCCAGAACCCAATAAAATGTTACTTTCGTTACTTTCTCGCGGTCTCTTTTTCCTCCCCGTTCACTCGCCGCGCGCCCGTTCGCTCGCTCGTTTATTTTTTCGCCGCGCGATAAAACTTCTCGTCGCGTGTTTTTCTCCCTCCCTTTGGCTCTTGGCCGATACGCAAGAGGAGGTACTCGTGCCCGCGGCAATTTCGAGGCAGTCGGAAAAAGTCGGACTCGCCTTCCTTTTCAACCGTTCGATTTTAACGACGCTTTTTCGCCACCATGCCAAATAACGGAGTCATCCTTACTTAACTGGTTGAGTTAGCGAGAATGTTTTTTTTTTCTTCTTCCTCAACGCTGAATCGTTATATATAAATATATACGTATACAATATGGTACGCTTAGTCTCCTTCGGACGTAAAATCAACGGAGAGAAATTGTACAAGAGGAGTCATGGTACGCGATAAACTAGGAGAATCGGTAAGAAGGTCAGTGGTAAGTCGAAGAAGTTATTATTTTCGAGTTGGTTGCGAGTAAGACAAGGCGACTAACTATGATAATGGCGTCTGTTTTTCGCGAGTTCTCTCTAGGTGAACGTCGACTGTCGGTGGAGCCTATGATCAACTATAAAGGCCATCTGTTCGCTTTTAGAGTCGCCTTTATACCGTGTGGTGACGTCACTCGCGCAGGAGATAAACCGACGATGGACGCCCACTCGGGTATCTCGTCGTGCCACCTTATTCCATCCTCTCTTTCTCTCTCTCTCCCTCTCTCTCTCTTTTTCTCTCGGGCGCTCATGCACGCACCTTGTTTTCTACGCATCGAACGAGGCGCATTGACGGACGAGCGTGTTATATACGACGCGACTTTAACGATGCTTCGTTTAATCGCCACAATTTCGAGTAAAGTTCTTCGCGCTGGAAATGCTTTTGGCATGATTATTACGACGATCTCGGGCGGAGACCGCTGTCGTTCGTAAATCATATCTGGCTCGACGTGATATTTTTTTGTTTTTTTGTTTTTTTGTTTTTTTGTTTTTTTTTTTATTCCACGGACAATAATCATTGCCAATGATTATTTTCACGTTGTCTCTCGTACAATGATAATGATATAAAAATCAATCGTTGATCCGATAAAATCGATAGGAATAGGAATCGAGGAGAGACGACGAGGATGACTGTTCGAAAGCGCCTCGCAGCGTGAAAGGATGGAACGATCTCGGAGTTTTAGATTGGCTACGTGCCAGGCGTCCCGACGCTTACCGAGAGGGTGGACCGAGTCCGACCGAAGACGGCGTCCCGGCGTCGAGGGTCCGTCAGTGCGCGTGTGACATGGCTGCGAGGCGCTACGGCGACCTAGACGCCCTCCACCTCGCGATGTGAACGCACCCGCAACCGTTTTCGAACGATTGGCAATAACTGTCTTGCGAGCCCTTTGCATCCTCCCACGTTTCTCTCTCTCCCTCTCTCTCTCCCCCTTTCCCTCTATTTCTTACTCGTTCACAAGCTTACTCTCTCCCTTATTTCATCCATCTGTTCTGTTCTCTCTCTCTCTCTCTCTCTCTCTCTCTCTCTCTCAATCGCTCTCTTTCTAACCTATCCGAAAAAGACCGATCGTCGTTACGACAACGATCGACGACGACCACGCGAGCCACGGATACTTCCTCCTTCGAGAGGATAGGACGAGAACTCAGTGGCCGTTATTCGCGTGAGATTCACGAACGAAACGTCCTCGACGGTGAAAAAAGAAGAAGAAGAGAAGGAGGAGGAGGAGGAGGAAGAGGAGGAGGAGGAGGAGGAGGAGGAGGAGGAGGAGGGGCAAGAAGAAGGAGAAAAAGATTAGCCGCGAAGAACGAGAGAGACGCTTTCCTAAGGGGTAGTAGTTCGCGACGTGACGTAATCGCGAACATCGTTCTTTGCAAACTCACTCTACTACTTATGATTTCTTCGATCGAAAAGTGTTCAGAGACTCTTTGAGTTATGGCGTTGGTAACGAGGATACCGAACGATTCATGAATCCATGTACGGAGCGTTCGAGAGGAAGAGATACGAAACTCGTTCCCGATCGTTTTTTCGAGACGTCAAGCGTTTATCCTTTCGAAGAGATCGAGCGAGAATTCGCCGAAAGAAAATGTAACGGACGATGCGAGGGCGATCTCCGCGAGACAGGATGGCGAGTTAAAAGGCTCGATTTTCCTTTAATCCCGAAGCTCCGAACGAATCACGACGTTATCATTCCCAGAGCAAGAGAAGACTGCATTCCCTAATCATTGAAAAATACATTGAAAATAGAGAAAGAAAAGGAAGAAAAAATGTACGGGGAGAGGAGAGACAGGGCCGTGAGAAAAGGATGAAAATAAATCTTTGTAAATAAATGCTCGCGGATCGAGGACCATTAGTATATTTTATTTATTTTTAAGGATTATATCGCGATATTTTTTCAAGCCTCTCTTTGTCGTTTCCTTGAATTTTCCTCGATAGAACAGTGCTGCGGGCCGCGCGTTATCCGTGTCGAGGCCGTGTGCGTAAACGATGACAAATCGAACGCGTTTCTTTTCAAACGCGTGACGTTTAAGAACGAAAGTGTCGCGCGCTATATGAATAATTTTAAACGTAATACCGTCGATCGTCTCGACATTGGGTATAACATTGAAGGAAATCAATGTGCCTTTTGGTGAGACCAGTCGCGATTCTCATAGGAGATAGAGAAGAAGAAATTCGTTCTCGAATCTATCGCCCCTAAGAGAAAGAGTGGCCGAGCATCAAGAGGATTAGAAGGAGGAGCAGAAGAGGAGGAGGAGGAGGAGTGTTATTGCACGAGCGAATCGAAGCCGAGTGCTGCGAGCTACGTGCGTGCATCGGGTGTCCGTGTGTGCTGAAAGTGTGGTGCGCTCGCGCGCGAAGTGCAGAAAACGACGATGGAATATCGGTGAGGTCACGAGGTCACCGCAGAATGCCTGAGCCGAGGGCGAAGCGCTGTAAACACTGTGACGGTACGCCGTGTGCATCTTCGTCGTCTTCCTGCACTTTCGCCAGTTCTGACCGTGTTTGTGTGTTGTTTCTGCAAGACTTTGCAAAACGTGCTTTTTACTAACACGATTAACAACGACGAACGAATAAAGATCGTTTTTTGATTGCTGTGGCTTGTCTTAATTAACATTCTCCATCCCTGTCGTCTTTTACAAAATTTTACGTATTTTCAGCTCTTCGATTCCTCTCATTAATTAATTTCATTCCTCGGTTCGACGATAATAAAGCGCGAACGAGCCAAATAATCGGATCCTTCTTTGCGAAGGCTGTTTATTTTTTTTTCTTTTTTCTTTTTTACCTACACGGGAAAATCGCAAAGCACGTTCTCGACGACGTTTTATACGTATCCCAGGTGCTCTTTATGTACCTGTTTCAACCTACATAACCAAATCGGCTCCCACGAGTGTTTCATCATCCGCGCACGACGTGCGTCGTTGCGGAGAAATTTTCGCGGATGAAAAGTTTGCTCTTAATTAGGCCCAGAGGGGAGGCCATTTTATCTCTGGGTCATTTATTCCGTCCTACAGACACTTGGACCCAGCTTGAGGCAGGCAGGCAGGCAGGCAGGCAAGCAGGCAGGCAGGCAGGCAAGCAAGCAAGCAAGCAGGCAGACAAGAAGGCAAAGCGAGTACGCGAAGCGCATTCCGATCGGATGGCAAGCAACCGCGTCGTCCAACTACACGCACTCTTTCTCTCTCTCTCTCTCTCACACACACACACATACACACACACCCTGTCTTTCCTCGCTATTTATCTCTCCACCGTATTGGCCGCGCCAGTATTTTTATCCACGGTTATTCACCCCCTTATCTGCGAATAGAGTGGCTCCTTATCCGCCCGAGTCTCCTCGAGTAGTAGTATTCTTCTTTTTTCGTAGCGTCCTTTTCTCCTGGCAGCCGGTTTCGTGAATGAAGCCATACTTTTATGCTCGCTATCGCTCGCGACGATCTTTCTCCTTCTTCTCTCGAAGAGGTCCGAAAAGGAATTCGGAAGAAGGAAGAATTCATAGATCGCATTCGATCCTCCAAGATCGAATCTTTCGCAGAGTCCTTCGTTTTATCGTTGTCACGGAATGGCCGTTTCCTTCGAACGTTCAATTATTTAGTTAGTAACTATAGTTAATGGCCAACGGTAAAAGTCCATTAAAACCTCGACCAATCTCTTCCTTTTTTTCCTTCTTCTTTTCTTCCTTTGCATTTTCGTTCCGTATGGCAAATCTTCTTAATCTATCTATTCCCGAGGTATCGAGTAAATTCTGGTCTAAGAGATTATAAAGGATCGATTGAAAAAGGTGCAATATCGGTGTTGCCCGGTGTATTTCGACGGGCGGACGGTGATGTATGAAGGGCCAACAGCCGGATGATTACCAGGAATTCGTTCTCGTTCTACAGGATGTTCTCGTCATTAAAGAGAGTCTGCCCTTTTTAATCACTTTCTTCATCAATCACTAATCCGAGCTCGTTCTTTTCCATCTCTCTTGCTGTCATCTCCACGAAACAAACATACTGTCACAGGCTAATTAAACGACTCGTCGAAGACCAACGCATACTTTGGTATCGCCTATTGGTAGTCCTTCCCGATCGTTCTCCTGTAATAATTAAAAACGATCATTACGATTAGCAAAATTTAAAATGGACTTAAAACTTCCTGCATGCTCCCTCGAACATTTATCAAAGCCCGACTAATTAGTCATGGACCATTATGCGTTACCGTTTCTCGAACTTTCGGTAGGCCTCTTTATGAATCGGTGATTCAGAATGATCGATAATCTTTTGGCGATTCGGAAGCCGAAATTATCGTACGTGCATCGATCTTCCTTTGCTTTTCTCGTTCTCGCGTCAGCTGAACGAGAATTACGTAAGTAGGTTTTTTAAATCCATCCTTTTTTCTCTCTTTCTTTCTTTTCTTTTCGTTTCTTTCTTTTTCTTTTTTTTCTTTTTTTTCTTTCTTTTTTTTTTTTTTTTTCTTTTGCTTTTTTGCGACAACCTCCAAGGTCGGTGCCGGAGAAGAACACGAGGAAAAGAAATAAAATAAAAATAAAATAGACGTGAACAATGAGCGGAGTGAAATAGAAAGGGCGATTTATATATCCGAAATTCTCCTAACGCGATTCTCTCTCGACACGTGTCTCGTGAGACGATTTATCAACCCCTCCGCTTTCATTCGGGACGTCCTTTTGAGCGACTTTGTAACATAAAAAAGTGAAAAAGAAAAAGAAAAGACAGGAGAGAAGTAAAGAATGAAAATAACGCTTCGAAGAACATCTTGAAACTATCTTGAATCGTTTCAATATTTTTTGCTACTGTATTATTTTTGTAGGATCGATGATTGTCCTTCGAACTTGGGATAGGAAAAGATATTTCAGTGGAGTTGTTTGAAGCAGGTGCGCCTTGGAAACATATTTTTTTCCGCGAATATTTTTCGTTTTCAAGCAGAGCAAGTAGTTAGCGAAGGGTATGGGACGGAGTGTCTCGGACACTACGTTTACGCATCATCCATAATGGAATAGTGTATTTATACTGCTCCTCCTCCTCCCCCTCCTTCGAAAGAGAGTGAGAGAGAGAGAGAGAGAGAGAGAGAGAGAGAGAGAGAGAGAGAGACAGAAGGAGAAAGATACGTGCAAGAGCGCGGCTCGACTCGATTCTTTATATTTTTAGGATTTTTAGGGGCCATTTTCTATTTAGTTTACGTTCTTACCCTCGTTAGATTCGTTAGAAGGATGAATACCTAGGCGATGAACGAGCGATACAAAAATAAAATTTGCCTATCAGCTTCGATCGATGAGTTCTCAGGATTTATTGCTTTCTCATCACGTTTAGACTCGACGTCGACGACGACGTTATGGCGCAAGAGAGCCGGTGCCACGGACTAGTTCGTCCAGAATTGTTTTTGGATTGGTATCGGACGACGTCTAGAGTCGTTCGTTAGTGTAACGTGTCGATCTCATCGTCGACGACGACGACGACGACGACGACGACGACGACAACAACGACGTCGTTGATATAAAAGTGATTCGTGGCCACGCGAATGGCTCGTAAACACGGAAACCAACAGCTGCCGATGGAAAACATAGGCTAAATTTAATCGCGATGCTGCTCCTCGTCCCTGTAAAAGTACTTAAGCTTTCGATGTGTTGGCATTATTTGACAATGGTACGGTAAGAGAAAGAATAGAACGTACGTGCTCAACCATATTTTCCCTTATTTTTTTTCTTTTTCCTCGTATATCACTTTTTAACGTAATACGAACGTAGAGATAGAGCAAAGGAAAAAAGAGGTTAAACTGATCTTTTTGCGAATTCAAGGCAATGCTCTAGCCGCAAGGATACATGTACCTATCATGGATGCGATTAAAGAATGTAACATCTAAATATTATGATAGTAAAAGACGTAGAAACTTTCCAAACAGTCTTTCTCTCTCTCTCTCTCTCTCTCACTCTTTCAACGCGCACAGCTACGCGTAAATGTGGATTAAATGTCCGCGATTCGATCGATCGTGGCTTTCGTCTTACAAATGTATGATTTCGACAGAAGCTTCTTTCTTGACGACGAATTTCGATTACGGTCCGATGACGTTTTATGGCCTTACAGACGGAATGAACGATTAAATTTGTAATCAACTTCGACCAAATCGATTTTCTCCGTGGAAATTAGGACCAATGATGTATTCGATAATATCAAAAAATCGAATTTGCTCGTATCTTTATGGCCGTCGAATTTGATGGTTTCCCTTCTCCCCCGCCCTCTCTCTCTCTCTCTCTCTCTCTCTCTCTCTCTCACTCAATCTCACTCTCGAAGAGCATACGAGAATTTGGCAGCCGGCGATTCTGGCCGGTGTTCGATTATTTATCGGCACGGTATGCGCATTGCGTGGGCGGTCTTCTTCCCCTTCCGTCTCTATTCCGCTTTCTGGCCGCTCTCCAAGCGGCGACACTCTTACACCTACGAATTTCTCCTCTCTTTCCCTCTCTCGAGATTCATCCTCATCGCGTCGCGACGTCGTACTTACTCGTGCCCTCTCATGCGTGTACGTGTATTATGCGGCTCTCACGGCACAGAACGCGAGCGAAATTTACGTCTCTTACGCGCGTTACGTCTTCTCGATTACGTGTACTCCTTGCACAGCTCGTAACCTCTTCCTTTTTCTCTACTCTTTTCTTTTCCAAAAAGCTTCTCTCGTCGGATCCGAAATCTTGGATTTTTCTTATAAATAGACAAGAAAAGATATTTTTCTTAATTTTCGTTTTGTTCATTATGCAATCGCGACAGATAATTTAGTCAAATTTCAAAGACTTTTTCTCCATTTTGTCAAGATACTTCCGCGTATAGCGCAAGAGTGTCTCGAAGACGTAAATTCGTTGGTTGATGAAGAGAGCGGACGAGAAAGGGAGCACGCGCGTGCGAGTCGTGGTGTAGTTTTCGTCCATAGAAGATAAGACAAGAGAAGAGGAAACGAGCCAACACGAGCCAACTAAAGGGAGAAAAGGCGAAGAGAGAGAGAGAGAAAGCTCTATTTTCGTCGGCGAGATTAGACTTATTTATGGGTGGTGTAGAAGGAGAGAGAGAGAGAGAGAGAGAGAGAGAGAAAAGCATCGAGCGATCTTTTGAAGAAGTCAGTCGTACGTTTCCGTTTCCGGAATTTAAGGCGCCGACATTTCTATCGCAACTCAAACACCTGATTTCCATTTTTGATTTTTTATCTCTTTTCGAATTTTTTCTTTCGCCATAAAATATTCGTTTTAATTAACTTCGAGAAACCAGTCGAAAGATATTTTCATTCGAATTGATAATCAGTTCGCAAAAGCACGAAGTTTTCGGTTGCGACCTCGAAAATTCGCCGATGTTTCCCCGATCGTAATTCATCCTCGCGGATCATATCTGACTAATAACCGTCAGATGGCACATCGAAAGCGATCTGGTTGGTAATCATCTCGTCTCCTTTTGACCCGAAATAAATTTCAGACGTGGACAAATTTAACTCGTTACGAAGGATTCGCCCTCGAGAAAGTGGTACGGATGCCTTTGCCGACTTATATCACAGGGATTATCAATCTCTTGTACTCTTCCTCTCCTCCCCCCCTCTCTCTCTCTGTTCCTCTCTTTTTATCGACCGTTCGATCGTTACCCTTCTTCCGACTTTTTTCCTTTCATTCTTTATTCCGTCCCAAGTCCTTTTCTCCCTTTCTTTTTTTCTTTTTTCTCATCGCGAACAATGTAGCAAGGCGCAAGCGCGATTTCTTGTTGCTCTTGGCAAGACGCACGCATGGTTTACGCGCTAACAGCTGTGCTCGCACGCACTGTGCTCGCGCAAAACATCGCTAATGGACCGACAACCCTAACCGAGTCCGGATCGCGTACGCATAAATATAGTGGGGACTCTTTCGCTTCATCTCTCTCTCTCTCTCTCTCTCCCTTTCACCTTCTCCCTCCTGGTCGTTCTCATCGCCTCAAATGGAATTTATTGCACGAGGATCTTACACACGCGGAAGGTACGCTTTCTTGACTAATCAAGAGATAAGAAGTCTCGATTCGTTTGGGTAGAAATCTATTCGATCGTTTCCCAATTCCAATATCCCAGGATCTTTCGAAAAGATCTTTCCGAAGATTTTGCGTCGCGTAACATTTTCCATCGAGATTGCGTTATTGCATCCGGGTGGCAATGGAATTTTAATTAAAGTCCGATTTATCCGCGTAATCGCATCTCCCCGTTTGTCGAGCCGTAAAATAAAGCGAACGGAGTCGTCTTGCTCCGGCGCTTGCTGTTTCTGTTGCAGGAGGGAGATCATAAAGCACCGTTTTTTATGACAACCTTTGCTTTGCGTTTGTTTAAAATACGAGCACGAATTCAGCTTTGCACGAAACACGCCTTATCGTCGCGGCGTCGTTGCCGACGGCTCTCTCTCTGCATTTTTTCTTTTTTCTTTTTATTACTATCTAATAATCGTATATTTTTTAATTGAGTCGATTCGAAATAAAACGAGTTACGTACGACTTTCTTCGTATTCTCATTTTATCTTCTGTTTAGAAGGGACAGAAATTTTTCGCAGAAATATTTCGACGTAGCATTGATCCTGACCGCGTGTTTTCAAGGCTTAATGAACGGGCGAAGAACTGAATCATCGAAGTTATCGCCGGTGGCCGCGACTCGCGCCGGCTTTGCCCCCGTTTCCTCGTCCGCGAATATAATCTTCATCCTCGAAGCCACGATTTTACATACCTACGTATGTGCGTTGCGTGTATATGTTCTCAAGATGTACCGAAGTTAAACATTCCGTGGAGCATTCACCCTGGCATTGCTGTAAAAATAAACGGATCGACAAACGATGTACAGCCGTTCCGTCTTCGAGCTATCCGCCTTCATTTACGATGTATCGTCGAATTGCCTTATCTCTCATTGCGATATACGATCGTGTCCATTCGTTATCATTTTCTTTAGAAGGCATAACACGATACGTTCTCGAACTTGAAGCGTCGGATCGCCGGGAAGAAGTGGAGAACCATCGAAAGTCTTACGGTTATCTTCGTTCTTCCAGGATTCGCTTGTTAACTCGACTCCAAGCCTGTTTATAGTCTTTCGACCTTAACAATATCATTCGAGACGTCTCGAATACCCTGCCAAACAATTCCCGATCGTAAAACTGATTTAAAGATGCAGTGTAAACGACAGCTCGATGATGTAAATTTTCAGGGCTCGTTTAACGCACCGTTCCTAAGATTAGACGTGTCCGACCTATCGCAAATCGACGAAGTTTGACCGTTACAAGGACAGTAAACGCGTTAAGGAAAAAAGAAAAAAGGAAAATAAATAAAAAAAGAAGAAGAAGTTGATCTTAGGTATCAAGGGAACTCGTTGAAATTGTACGTGATTGGAACGATCAAAAATTTCGCTTTTACGCCTATAATTTAACAGTAGAAATACAATGGTTCGCTTTCCAAAGAAGAAGTTTGCATCCGACATTCCGGTGATTTCGGCGAGCGGTTCGTTTCGAGATGAGAGGAGAGGAGGAAGGAAGGATACGGCAAAATGTGCCAAATGAGTCAGTAAAATCGTCGATGCTTCACGAAATTAGATCGCGTCTGTATTACGCGTCCGTGCAACAACAATTCGCTATGTAACGTTGGTTTATCGATCCTGTCTCCGATGTCGACCCATTTACAAGATTATTTCAAATACTTATTCTTCTTGCGAACAAAATCTTCATTTTGCTTATTCTCTATTTTACTTATTCTCCTTTCAGAGGAGAAAAACTCGATACTTTGGCCTTTCTAAATCCGATTTGATATTCCGCATTGCCGCGACTTGGAAGGAGCGTTATTTATGAGACGACCGAATGGTAGGTCTCAAAGCGTGCAGGAGTTAACGCTTGGCAGAGATTAGCCTCCGCCATGGAAACAACGAAGTACGAGATGAAAAACGATTATCCGACGAGATATGACGACGCCTGGCATGGACTTGGCTGCTGGTCTAGGAAGCGAACTACGATGTACCTCGACTGTTGTTATCCTTAATTAGTTCAACTCACGGTAGAGAGAGGGAGAGAGTGGGAGAGGGAGAGAGAGAGAGAGAGAGAAAGAGAGAGACCGGTCCAACCTCTTTAACTCTGTTGCTTCTGTCAACCGTTTCTGTCTTTTGCTTTGCACGCTATCCCCTTCTTCTCTTCTGTTTCTTCTTCTTTCTCTTCTTCGTCTCTCCACCCTCATCTTCACCGTCGTCTCACCGGATGACCTGGATAGAACCCAAACGAAATACCATCTTCGTTGCTTCCTTTTTAGCCAGTCGTTTTGGAGAAACGACCATCGAGTTGCTCCAGTTCGTGGCTGTCTAGCTCGTCGAGAAGGAGAGAAAAGGAGAGAGAGAGAGAGAGAGAGAGAGAGAGAGAGAGCAAAACGATCGCTCTAGCTCAGGCCAACTCCAACGTCCTAAACTACGTCGAATCGTAGTTAGGAGAGAAATTAACTCTCTGGATCTCGTTCTGTGTAACTACTCTCCTAGGGCTCCTGTTTGCTCTCAGATATTTTTGGAGCATTGTGTTTACTTCGGGTCTAGCGAGTAGCCGTTAACAGCCGAAGCTTGGACAATATTGTTGTAACGCCCCGGATACAATAAGCAGAGCGAGCGACTTCTTTCCTTTTACACCAAAGCCAAGGAGGAGACGGTTAGTCGCGCTAAGACACCTGATAATTTTTTTGAGGTACGGCTTTGTCATTGCCAATGTCAATGAACCGATGATCTCAATACCCCCACGTAATCGAGGCAAATAAACGTGCATTTGAATATGGCAATTCTGAGGTCGCTGACTTTGATTAAAAAAGAAAATCATCGCGGATCGTCGAAGCTGCCCACATACTCGAAAGAAAGACCGTCGTTGCTTTTTTCTCCCTACCTACGCGCACCGGCTCTTAACGAAGCTAGCCACGGTGAAGAGCGTAATAAGCGATCGAGACTGATTTATCGTCTGCCTATACTATTCGGCATTTTAATCGGAGGGACGAATCGTACCGAAAATAATTGAAAGCTTCTTTCGAGGGGGAGAAAAAGGGTAGGAGAGGAAAAATTCGTGGAAGCGTTGATCGAGCGTCGCCTTCAAAGTCACCGAAGAGAGAGAGAGAGAGAGAGAGAGAGAGAGAGAGAGAGAGAGAGAATCTCTGACCAGACCTGTCTCCGAGGAATCGTCGTTAAGTCCTCGAACTTATTTCGGTGTCAAGCGATCGATGGCAGCATCCGCGCTGACTCGGAACGTTCCAATGCCAATGCTAAAGCTGCAGAAGTTCTCTATCTCTTCATCTCTTTCTTCTTCTCTTTCTCTTGATCTTTCTCCTTCTCTCTATCTCTTCCACAGCGAACCGATGACGAAATTAAATTCGAGCGCGCACACGGAGAGAATTCACGCAAGATGCATCATCCGTTGTCTCGAATCTTGCCAAAAGCTTTTCCATTATGTCCATCTCATCGTCGGCGAACCGATATTTGTTTCGTATACGCATGGATTCCTTTCGATAGTTTCGACTTGCCTCTCTTTCTCTATTCTTCTCTCTATTTCCATCAAGTATCGCTCTCGCGAGCGAGCAAGCGAGCGAGCGAGAAATGTGTGATAGTAATTTTTGGAACATTCTTTTGAAAACGTATGAAAATCTGTTGGCAAGGATGTACGAGGTCGCATTTAACTAATGAACTTTTTGGGCGACAACGAGATACTTTATGAAAGTAGGAAATTGTCGTGTCGTTTGATGTTATTTAAAAGATTCTTATGAAGGGAAAATGAGCATTATTTCGTTGATAAAATAATAAATTAGTTACACGGATACGAGATTGCCCGAGAGAAATTAGAAACGACGGGTTGCAACATCGTTATTCCATTTAGTCGAGTCGGTTCGAATAGCGAGGGAAGAACAATAAGCATCGACGTAAAGTTTATGGATAAAACTGGAATGACTATTTTCGCGCGGTTGTCGATCGTAAAGTCACGCAATACTTGGGAAGCCTCGTTCGAACTTTGCAAATAGTTTCTCTCTCTCTCTCTCTCTCTTTCTAGTACTTCCGTAGATGCAGTAGTAGTTGGATGTTATCGCGCTTCTTGATTTATTCACATCCTTGAAGATAATGTTTCGTGATTCGATCGTAAGAGGTTCGTTTAAATGACCTTGTAGATTGCGGTACCGCCCGTTGGCTCTTGTTAACGAAATTACTGAAAATCGTCCTAATTTCAAAATCGCGAAATTTTCAAGTCGACGGTTAACATGCCGCTTGTAAGTACTCCGTTGAGTTATTCGCCGGTTTGTTTGAATCTTAAATAAGAAACGTTAATTGGGTCGCCGAGCGTTCGAAATCTTGTTATTGAATCGCTCGATAACGTAAACACTCATTTGTACGAATTATTAATAGTTAGTTAGGGACAAAATGTAATCATCGATTTTCCATTTGGCAAGCGGTTCCGACGGACGTCATCGTCAGCGAACGAAATCATAGGAAGAGTTGACTGTTCGACATTTCGCCTACGCCTTCGAACGATGATGAATTCATCGAGGAAAGCTTTACCGAGAACGAGAAAAGTGCTCCTCATTTTGCGCCACGGGCATGTAACCACGGCCGAGATAAACGTTATTGCGAAGAGGAGTAATGCAACGTAAAACCCATTGGAAGTATCGCGTGGTAAAACGACGCGATATTTTCGACTTTAATGCCATTTCGCCTACAATCCTGTTCCGTAGGAGCGTGTAGGTCGAAAGTTTTCTGCTCGTTTTAGATTTAAGCCCACGTCAAGTTCAAGAACGTTAGAAACGAATATTAGTCTCGCACCGACGTACACTTATGTACATTAAATATTTCGATGTCCACGCAAGTCGTCTATTTTAACGAGCGGTGGGATTTAACGAACTTGCGCTACAACAGGGTATATCATCCCGATCGAGAACCGGATATTTATGTGGAAAAGTTTTAGTAGGATAGGGAGGAGCGAAAGGGAGAAAGATACCCCTTCGATCGTGCCTTATAGAGTCAGTGTTTGCTATTAGAGAAAATGTAGCTCTAAGCGTACATTTTCTTTCTTTTTTTTTTTCTTCTTTTCTTTTATATCGATCGAGCAGAAAATCGATCATAGTCACGTTTTCAACGACGAACGAACGTTTCGCTTTCGAAGCTTCGACTAGACCGAAGGCTGTCCTTGTATTACGGATATTTCCGTCCGGAGTTTTAGACGGTATAAAGTCAGAAGGCCTCCCCTCTGCCATTCCCAGCATGGCTAGACGTTGGCAAACGGTATGTAAAGCTGCCGAGCGAACCTTTCCATTGCCCCTTTTTGTGCTTTTACGCGTCGCTCTGTTAGCGCCTATTTTACTCCCCTCCCTCCCTTCCTTCCTTCAGCTTTTTATTCTCTCTTCCTCTTCTCATTCCTCTATTTTTCTTTCGTCATCCCCGATCTACGTAGATACTCAACGTGCGTATCCTCGGATCCGAATCAACCTTGAGTCATTCTCGACTTATCCGTTCCTGTGTTTTCCAATGATCGAGCTCCTCTCGTCCCAAGAGCCTTTTTGTTCCCCACGACGGCCCGTGTTTTTTTTTTTTTTTTTTTTTTTTTTTTCCCCAACTCCCCTCGAGATGTTTGCCCTTCTTTTACATATGTCTTGGCTAAGGTAAGAAAATTTGAAACGAATTGCTTATAGTTTTTTGTATCGAAACTTTTTTTTTTTCATGGAAGCTTCAAACGGCGTACGTGCCTTTACTCGAAGCAGTCCTCGAACTCTCGCGGTGGTTAAGACGTTAAAATTCCCTCGATGCTGAGCGCAACGAATTGAGTCTTCCCGCGTTAATAATATTGCTTTTACGAGCTCGTACTTTTCAGGTCTCCTTCGAGAGAACAACTCTCTAAGACCTCGAGATAACGCTCCGCCTTATGATCGGGGAGTACTTCCCAGTACCCGAACAGGATCTCCCGAGAGTCATACGAAAGTACGAGACAACATAGTCCGGATAAAATAATCGAGACCTTACTTTTTCGAAGGACGTTGGAGAAGTTATGCGATAAGAAGGAAGGAGAAGGCAGGGTATCTTAAGTAAACTTTGTTTCTCAAAGCAAGTACTTCGTTAAGAAAATGTAAGCTGCTTCCTTCGTCGTTAAATAGATGCGACTAAGCGCATTTATTTTAATAATTCGCGTGCATCGTTATCTCTCGTATCGATTTAACACCGAAGCAAAATTAAACTCCAAAAAAAGAAAGAGAAATTGTTGCGACAATAACGATTGGTTTTGCTCGTGCAACGATCGAGCTACGAGTACCGAGCTCGAAATCGTTAAAAGTAATCGCCTTTTGCCGGAGCCATCGAGATTATTAATTATCTTTCTCCGTTTTTATATCGTCGTCGGTGGAACGTACGTGGTTCGTCCTTCGTCGTCGTCGTCGTCGTCGTCGTCGAGCTTCGGTCGTATGCAAATTTTGTGAGCATAGGGAGGAGCTCCATAATCGCGCTCTCGAGGCCACTCTCGGCAACCGCTTTTTGGCGTAAGGTGTAAACGACTTCGCCGGGGCGTACTTAAACTCGTTCCAGATCGATGTGTAAACGACTTGGGCACTGGCCAGTTAAGACATTATATCGACCGTGCTTTGCAAAAAAGTGCCAGTTGCGAAACGCCCTGGCCGTGTGTCCGTGTCCACCACGTATTCGTTTGCCCGTGTGGGTGTGCGACCGTCGAATGTCCGTCACGACTGGAACAACAAATTACGATCTCTATCTTCTGTTCGAGAATTCGAATTTTCCAGAGATATTCGACGAAATAACTATCATCCGACTTTATTTTTCACGTTATTAAAATAATGGAAATAGTGAAAGAGATACTATTGGCTCGTATGACTTAGCAAATACTGGTGCCTCATAATTTCCGCGCTGATTATTTCGACGATAAACGTATGGCGTCGATCTCTTTTCGTTTCTCCAACCATCGACCATACTACTTTTCTACTTTCGGAGCTTCTCGAAGAAACGTGACTCTTATATCTCTTGCGTAATAACAACAATCGATAACATCTATCGTTGGGAGGAGATCTCGGAGCATCGGTAGAAAAAAAGATACATCTCTTGCAACGTTGTCATCCGTCTATTGCTTCGTCATACAAAACAATTTTCGAAAGTTTATGCGGTTCTGTATTTCCTTATTTTTTTTTTTTACTTCTCTTCGGATGCAAATCGTAAATGGTTATCGTTTTTGACGTTCGCCAATTTTCGATCGTTTGGCGTATGCCTATTTTCCTGGACGAATGCCTTGGCCTTGAACGTTTTGAAATTTACCTGTAGCTCGAACTCGTTATTCACAAAAAAAAAAAGAATAAAAAAATAAAAGAAAGAAAAAAAGAAAAACTTCACGACGAAGAGGAAATCTTTCTCGTCGTCGAGCCATCTACATATTTCCGTTAGTCGCTCGATGAAGCTTTTTTTCGAATTTTTTCACCGTTTTTACCCTCGCGTCACCGTCATCGGTCAAGATGCTAAATTGCGGCGCGGAGTGGGAATTACTAGAGTCACGAAAGAGAGAGAGAGAGAGAAAGTAGGAGGATGAGAATTCGAGTATTCCCGAGGGTGGAAGAATTATGGCAGGCAGGTGCTGCGAAAGAAATGGAAGAGTTTTGCTTCGACGATTTCTTTATTCGCCGAAATACGAGGAGGAGGGCTGTTGCGTGCTGCGCCATCGACGACTACGACGACGACAACGACAACGACGACAACGACGACGACGACGACGACGACGACGACGACGACGACGACGACGACAGCAACGACGACGACGAAGACTTTCTCGTCCCCTTCATAAAGTTGTCGTCATCAGAGTCGAAAATTCTTCACCTTCTTTTGATTTTATTCCGAAAAGGCGGCCGAAGAGCAAATATTGGGTTAAGCGAAGCAGCGAAGAAGTCATTTGTTTTTTCTCCGATCGATTGTTCGTTTTTCTTTTCTTTTTCGGTTCATCGAAATATTCAAAGAACGTTGCTTCGGAGTAGACTCGTTTCTTCGCTTTGGCTAGAGATATGTATTTACGTACGTTTTCGTTCTTTTAAGGTGGAAAAAACGCGGGATGAACGAGCTCTCCCGTTTCTTCGTTTCGGCCATTAAGTTTCGCCGTGCTCCGGTCTCCCGTTCTTGCAAGGTAGCAAAAATAAAACGTTTGTTTTCGCGAATAAATGCGAGCAACGTTTCGCCTCGGAACGTTTGTTACATCTTTGCGAAGTGAACACTCGTTCTCGCGATTCGTACCGCTATGTAAATCATCCTTATTCTCATCACTTTCCTATTTCGATTTCGTTCAGGGCGATAAGAAATTTTACTCTTGTCCGATGAAAGAGATGAGAGAAATCATTTTACGTTCCTTGTATCGTTCATTTGCAAAATTTGAACTATTGTTAAAATTCTCGAGAGAAGGAAGGAAAATGGTAGCGAGTAGCGAGTTATCGGTGTCTGTACGCGAAGAGAAAAGGAAAAGCTATGGAACGACGAAGAAACGGTTGGTAAGCATGTGCCTGGTCCAACTTCCCCTCTGATCCGCCTGGCAGACCCGTTAGTCTAACTTGGGCGTTCTATTTGCGTCTTGACTTCTTACGCTTTACTCCCCCTCACCCTTCTGCCTCTCATTTCCCTCTTCAGCATCCCCCGGAGAACCCTACGTATCTCACACACGCACGCATACTCTCTCTCTCTCTCTCTCTCTCTCTCTCTCCCCCTCTTTCTCTCTCTAGCAACGGCCGGTCAGCAACGCGGTCAGACCTCACCAGAATCCCGGATGTGTCGTGCTAGGAAACTTGGAAGGAGGCCCGATCTATCTTTCTTTCTTTCTTTCTTTCTTTCTTTCTTTCATTTGCTTTCTTTTCCCCTCTCTATCCCGCTTCTTTTTGGATCATATCGATAGTATACATACAGCGATGGGCGCGAGTCCTTCGACGGACACCGTCGGTTCGTCGCTTTTCCATCTTTTGAATTTAAAAACGTGATTATTTTTACGCGTTAAGAGGAGAAATCGAGAATCGGCGAAACGAGCAACGACACGATTCCTCCTGTAAATTGAACGTTCAAGGATCGCTTTTGATGATGACAACGACGACGCCTAGGCCATTTTCACTCTGGTAGTAAATCTCTCGACTACTCGAACGACGACGGTGGCGTGAGCCGTCTAATCGTCGTCATTATCAGCGTCACCTCGTGTCAACCGCAATAATTACGTCCCACCGCCTAATGGTCACGCTAATGATCTTGCTCGTGATACTTCCTCGGTCGAGGAAGACGGATGATTAGAGATAGCAGGGTATCGGACCTCGTAATTAGAGCTCTGATCGTTTTGATCCACACCTTTCGCGTGCGGCGAAGTGTGTCAGAGGATAATCCTTTTTTCTTCCAATTTGCTTCTTGCACTAATTTTTCTTCTTTCTTGCCTTTTTTCTTTTTTCTTTCTTTTTTTGCCGCCGGCAGCATAATTATTTTATCTAATTCTTGTGCGTATCCATTATCTTGGGTAAACGGTCTCGCGAAACCGTTGACTCGATATCGGTATAAGGAGAGAAAGAAATGTTGGAATAGATAAAAGGGGAAAAAGACCGTGTGATCTTGGAGCAGACCGTTCGAAAAATAATCTCGACGGACAGATGAGAAAGGGCATAACGCGTTGGGAAACGAAATTGAGAATAGGCGAGGAGGATTCGTTAGGCTTCCACGTCGGGTCGGGTTCTTCCGTGAAATCTTGTTGCAGGAGAGGCACGTTGTAGATCATTCTCTGGAAAGCCGCGCAGCACCTACGCATTCTTATGTACGTAGATACGTGCGTGCCTCGTCTCGGCATTAAAGTATTATGCAATAAGCGCATCAACGCTCCGAAAAGAATCTCGACGAGACTGCCAGGCGCAGCATCCTCGACTCTCTCCTGACGCATGTCTTGCATTCGTAACGCATAACAACTCGAGAGAGTTTTTGTAAGACATTCGTAACGACTCTCGTTTGAATGTAACATTTCGTACACACTGTCATATGCAGATTTTCATCGTCGCAATTTATTATTTTAGCTCTTATCTTATCGGGGTTTCGATCGAATTTGTATAAAGTCGTATGTTGATTCATAGGTAGCAACAGGAAAAGGAAGGAAGGTAGCAACGACCGTGTGTGGCGCAGAGCATAGGCGTGTGCGTTGTCCGAGATCGCGAGACCGAGCGTAAAGAGGTGCTTCCTTTCGGAAGCTGCACGTGACTCGATATCGTAAGACGATAAAATCTTCATTGAGCATCTCTATTCCTAGTTTAAGCGATAAATCAGCTTTCGTTGGTGTTAAACGTCGTTAGACTCGCGAAGCTAACAAGCAAATTTCTGTCGGTCGGCGCTTCTCTCTCTCTCTCTCTCTCTCTCTCTCCCTCTCTCTCTCTCTCTCTCTCTCTCTCTCTCTCTCTTCGACGGGGAGACATTGGCAGCCTCCGCGTTATTATTTTAACGTAAATGTTCTGGCGATCCGCGGCTAAGATAAATAACAATGCTTATATAACGGTCGATCTAACGATGTGCTTTCGAAGAGAACCAAGAATGCCATCTCGCGCAGGCGCATAGTCTTTTCGATTCGACGACGTGTGTGTCTTCGTGTAAGTCTTTTGCATTAATGAGAAAGCAACTCCTACGTGATCAGCGCCAGATTTCAAGAGTACACCAAAGTAACGTCTTTTTATTATTTTTTTTTTGTTTTTTTTTTTTGTTTCAGGTAAGGACACTTCCTTCTTCCTCCGAGTAGTTCAACGAACAAGAAGAATTCTATCGAGCCGTCGTTGTTAGTCTTACCATGACGTAATAATGAATCACGATTGATGTTTAGAAAGAGAAACGAGATTGGATTATATCTTTAAAGGAAGGCAAAAGGATCGTTATGATCTTCAAAGTTTAGCAATGCGAAAGGTTGCCGCTACGAAGGAGTTCCCTTCCATTGTGTGCCTTTTGCTCGACTTTCGTTTCGGTTTAATCGCACCGCCATGATTGATAACTCTCGCTCGTTTAATAAGCTGCGAGCTGGTAGTAGCATAACCAGACGCTCTCGAAGGCTGTACCACGCCTCGTGCATTGCCTTTTAAATTATTAGATGCTATAAAAGGCTCTACTAGGAACGCTTTAATTCAATGAGGCATTTAGTAAGTAGTTTGGATTTTTTTTTTTTTAACGATCACTCAACAATTTTTCTCAATTTGTTGAAGGTATCCGTTGCCTTTGGTGTCAGGAAATTAGAGTTAAGAGTTCGAAGGGACGGAAGGGGTTGCGACAAGAGGTCGTTTAAATGGGAGGTCGAACGACGTTCGAAGTTTGCGCGCCGGCGCTGACGTTGAATAGCGTCGAGTAGATGAGGAGAAAAAAGGTCGTCCAGTGACGTCCGCATAGTTAGAAAGGTGCATCCTTGGATGCGGTTGCCATCTCGGGCGCGGTGAAAACCGCAAACTGGCCGAGGGAGGAATTTCTTGAAAATTGAAGCGATCCGATGCCGAAGAGGTCCTTGAGCGTGGAATAGAGAAAAACCGCGACCCTATAACCGTTAGACCGGGAATGTTAATCTCGCGATGTGCTGCACGAGCGAGATCATGATAAACGAAGAAAGAAAGGAGGCTTCGTGAAAACTTGATCGTCCTTTTCTTTCGATAAATTTTCTCTTTTTGCGAAAGAATCTTAAGAGTTTACCTACGACGCTTCTAAATATTTCGACGACCCGATTTACAATTATGGTGGTACGATCTAATTGCTGCTTTTTACTCTTTTTACTCACCATCCATATGATCGATAGTTTTTCGTGATTCTACGCTCTTTATTCTTGACTTATTCTTAAGCTTTGACGCACGTTCCATGGCGCGTGCGTGCTTGCGTCCATGGAAGAAAAAAAAGAATATTACGAGGTATAATTTACAAGGGACTTTCGATGACTCGATATCTCGTTTGAATAGAGATAAAAGAGGCACGAGCGGATCGCGTCGTTCGCGCAAAGAGATCTGGTAGATTTATTGCGCCTATATAGGAAGCTGAAACAGAAGGTAGAATGGTGAGTCATACGCGTGCCTCGTATGCGAGGTAATCGTCGTACGTAAGTACCTCGTATTTTACCTAGTCGGGCTTGAAAAATGCGCAAGAATTATTAGAGGAAGATAATTTCTTGAAATCGGTATTCCGTAAAAATAGTCGAAAGACACGAAGAAGAAGAAGAAGAAGAAGAAGAAGAGGGCAGAAGAATCGAAAAGAAAGATTTCGCTTTTCGAAGAAACTCCGAAGATATTTCGTCGACGCGATATCTCTCCCTTTTCTCTCTCTTTCTCTCTTCCGCTCGAATAATCGTACTTTCTTCGAAGATATATTCGATCTCTTTGATGTCGCTCGAGGAAAAAAGCTGCAACTCGAAAACATTATATAACTTACTGTCGATTTAAATTTCTAGAGCCTTTTAAACGCATCAAAGAGGGAACTGTCGCGACTCTTAAATCGGGATAAAGTTTGCTCTCTCTCTCTCTCTCTCTCTCTCTCTCATTTTATTCCAGTATCCGCTGATCGTTCGTTCGTCTGGCTCAACGTTACGTACGTATTTTTCTCGTGCATCGTCGATGATACCGCGTTAACGTTAACGCGCCGTAGACCCACATAGAGCTTTGGCACAAATTGTCTCTCGACTCTCTCCCTTTCTATTCGCGTTTGTGTCAGCCGTTATGCAATCAATTCCCAAACGGGGTTTGCACTACCAAACATCCAAGGCACGTTGTCCCTGGGACATTCCTTACATCCGCTATGGCGTCGAGCTTTCAAGCGCGTCACTCGCGAGTTCCCCTTTGTACGCGATCGAAATTCGAACGGAGTATTCTTGAAAATTTGGGTCGCCGCAAGCAAGCTTTCTAACCCCTCTCTCTCTCTCTCTCTCTCTCTCTCTCTCTCTCTCTCCATCTTTAATTCTATGGCGAGCTTTTAGAGCCTTCTCCGTTTCACTTTCGAATGTGTTTGGTTAGATTTCATAATCGACGACGATAATCCTGTTGAAATTCGATGAAATTACGAAAATTTTGCGTCATCCTTTTTTCTTAAACCGTAAATAAGAGTATTTTATAGACGACAACGAATGCCAGGGCGTAACGAATAACAATGTAGGTATTACTCGATGTTTAAAAGGTGTAATAGTTGGCATAGAACGGCACAGATACGGTCTAATACTTGGCATCGAAGAGTCGGTGAAGCGCAGCTGCGTCTCTTCGTTCGTCACCTTTTCATATTTATACGTTAACGTATCTCCTTATCCGCTCCACGAAATTGCCTAACGATATTGCTGTAAATTTGAATTCGATAAGCGAGATCATTTTGATGCATTCTTTTTCGGCCGCAAAGAATCGTAGAACCAAATCGTGCAACGGGAAATTAACGAAGCGAGAGGAAATATCTCTCGCATTGGACGCTTTATAAATATGACAACTGGGTTGCGTTAAATACGCGAAACTGTGTTGAACTTCGTCGTTGGCAGAAAAGAGCTTATTAAGCTCAACCCACATATTCCCGAGATCGAGCAACGGCTAGAGACTTCGTCTTAGGAGTTTACGCAACGAACGGGAGTTAATTCTCTGAAGATTTCGAAAACTAGATCGAAGATTTTTCTTTAATTTTCTTAAGCGCGAATCACGACGCAGGGGTGATCGATAAGAGGAAAGAGAATATAACTTTCGTACGCGAAGAAAAAAGAGATGACGTTTGGCCGGTCTCGACTTAAGATAATGAGCAAGGAGGAGTCAGCGAATTTTCGAGAGAGCGTTGCTTCGATCAACCGGCATAATGCCGCCGTGTGGACGTCATTAGTTCGCCGCTGTAATATTAATTAACTGGTCAGGTAGCATGCTCTTATCTTTTTCTTTTTTTCGCACGTGTGCACGAGATTCACTTAGCGGGCTTTACGGTGAGATGCCCGGAGAAGGCTGAAAAGGAGAAAGACGTAAGGGCAAATTTAAAGATGTTCGATTTTGACGCGTCGCGAGGATGGGAAACGAGGAGGGACGGAGAGAGGGAGAGAGAGAGAGAGAGAGAGAGAGAGAGAGAGAGAGAGAGAGAGAGAGAGAGAGAGTGGGAGGAAGAGAGAGTTTGGTAATAAGTTTCTTTATATCTGATCGTAGAATAAATTATTTACTATGTAGCAATCAACATTTTGATGGTGCCGCCGATGGATTTAATCTCTCTCGCGAGCTTGTCACGCGATTGCAAATCAATTTTTTAATGTCCGAGGCTCGCGTTTAATTCGCATCGAGGCGGACGCCTTATCGGTTTCTCGTATCTTCCGTACCGTCCATAATCTCGGACGCAAATTTTTGATCGCGCGGGAGAAACTATCCGGCCGATTAATCCGACGAAAGGTAATTTCTTTCTTAAACGCGCCATACGGTTTAATAAAAAGATGTATTTTTTTTTCATTTCGCGTCCCACTTGAAAGTCTCGATAAGTGGACGCGTTTTAAAGCTGTCGCAGGTCACTTTCCTAAGAACGCGTACGTTATTATTATAACGGGAGGACACTTATTTTGGTTGTTTACTTTGGACGTTTGCTTATCGTCGTCTGTCGTTGCTCGCAAATGTATTTACTTCTCGAGAAACAATCGTTGACTCGTTGTTCTGGCAAGCGTACGCAAAAGATTTCCTCGGAACGTTCCCTCTCTGGAGATTTTTTTTCGTTTTAAGCATTAGTCGACATCCTTCTCTATGTTCTTTACTCGAAACATACAAACTTGATACGCGTATCCTACAATATGTTATACGATCGGTTGCCAACTTCGTAGATGGATATATCACTATTTGCTGTATCATCCGTCCTCAAAATAAATATCTTCCTCTCTCTCTCTCTCTTGTTATTTCTATATTCTATTCTTTTATTAATCACCGACGGTCGTGTTAGCTTCTTTCGCCGCTAACGAATGAGAGTATGCATTAAAATACACGACGGGTAAACTCGACGTATTAATCTCAGCCGAGCAAACGTCTCTCTCGGGAGATGCGAGAATATCGGCAGATAAAGAACGATTCGCGTCACAAGCGATTCTTGTACGGGTCGGTTAATCCGCTGGAACAACGGTCGATCCTTTCGGAATTTGCTCGAGCGCTTTTAACGCGTCGGATAAGAGGAAGGATTGTTGAAGAAAAGTGAGAGGAGGAAGGAGACGAAGTAAAAAAAGCGAAGGGAGAGGTCTCGCGAAGGAGCGTGCAGGATAGTCGACCAACCAGGGTAAGAAGGCGAAAAGAAAAGAGAGAGAGAGAGAGAGAGAGAGAGAAAGGGGAGGGGGCTTTGCATCGGATACAACAATGCACTTAATGAACTCCGCCCGACTTATTACAGCCGTATCTTACGAGGACCGGACTCTTCTCGTTCTTCCCCTCTCTTTCTCTCTTTTTCTTTCTCATTGTTCGATCCCTGCCGATCGTAAACTTCCCGTAGCCGCTACGTGAAGCTTTCGATGTATAACGACGACGGTGATTCAGCTGCGCTCATAATAATCACTAACGAGTACCGCTTTGGACGTTCTTCTCCTCCTTTCCCTCCTGCCCCTCCTTCTCCTTTTCCCCTTCCTCTTCCTCTCCGAATTCACAGATTCCCGTCGGAATTTTCTCGCGTCCTCCCTTGTTCTCGTCGGTTCATCGATTCACGCGAGAGATACATGCAAAGTCGAGGAAGACTCGAAGAAAGCGAGGAGTAGAATCGAATCGAAGTTGAATCGAAAGTGGAAAAAAGTGATCCCGAAGATCGAGCACGTCGATCGCTCGTCAAAGAGAGGAAGAGGATGCCTCGGTGATCTCGCGGAGCGATCTTTCGCGAGAGAGCGAAAGAAACACAAAGGCGCGATCGCGAAGGCACCGAGAAAACGATTCGAGAGATCGATCGAAAGAGAAAGAGAGGGAACGAGAGATTGGGACTTCCTGCTACAAATAGGCGCGAGGTTCGCCGCTCCCGAGGACGGTTTATTTCAATAATTCGGCCGTTAAAATGCTGATCGAAAGCGGCCCTCCGGGACGACAGCTACGCTTGCATCTGTCGGCGGGTTAAAGGAAGAATCCTCCCTTCTACCTTTCTCTCTCTCTCTCTCTCTCTCAATCCCCCGCCACCCCCCTCTCTATCTATCTATCTATCTATCTATCTCTTTCTCCCTCCCTTCCTCCGTCTTCCCCGTTCGCATAAGTGAAATAGCTTCTCGAGCCGGTCGATCGGCTTCTTGGCACTAGATCGCGCAAGAAACGTTCTCTCCGAGTCGCGATTATATAAAATTAGGGACGAACCTATACACCGTAAAAGCTATTCGAAAGATTTCACCCGTAAAAGTAGCAGAGAAAAGTGGGAAAAAGATCGTAGATCATTGCTTTCTTCGTTTTCTTTTCTTCTTCTTCTGTTTTTTTTTTTCCCTAAATAGCTCGCAGCGGTACCGTAAAAAAGTGTTTCCTCTTACATGCGTACTCGTATATCCTGCTCATATCTATGCTCCGATGCGAGTGGAGAGAGAGAGAGAGAGAGAGAGAGAGAGAGAGAGAGAGAGAGAGAGAGAGAGAGAGAGAGAGAGATCTCACGTCGTACTGCCGCTTCCTTCCTTCGTTCTCGCTGCTCATTTCGATCGGTTAGGAAGATTCACGATGAAGTTACGGCTCAGGCACGCGAATAATCGTAAAACGCTTCGTGCCTGCGAGAACACGCATTCGTTTCGTACCTGAGGAAATACGCACGTGTCTACGGTAAGCCGAGCGCAGGGTCGGCTCTATATGCTTTCGAGTAACTTTTTGAATTTTCTCATCAAGCACTTGCGTTTTGTTTGCTTTAATATCTATCTATTGCGAAAGAAAAATCTTTTCTGGTATAAATTAACATTCGTCGAACAAACGTTTGAGAAAAGGAAATTAAAAAAATTTTAGAATAAATTTGATTTTTACCCGAATTATATTCTTATGCGAAGAGTTCGCATTATGATGAGAAAATTTGATAAAACGTTTCGTTAAGGAAAAATATATAGGATTATTCGGTGCGATTTTATAAAGTCGTAGAAGCGTGGAAGATCGATCCGTCCCTGTAGCCACGAATGCGCTTTACTTATTCGCATTAGACATGCATTATTATGCGGACTATGGGTTAATAAAATATTTTTTGCCACTATCCCTTGTAGTTGGTCTTGTCCGCGGCGCATAACGTTAGCGTATAACAACGAGATAGTACTCGTTCGTACAGGGTCGAGAGGGTCTCTCTCTCTCTCTCTCTCTCTCTCTCTCCCCCTCCTTTCCTCCTTTTCTCCCTGTACTTCCTTTCGCTCTTTAAGGCCGTTTTTTTCGACGAGTTTCTTTCGGAGTTCACCGATTTTTCCCATGACGTCACGCGCCGCATTTATTTCGCGTGGGCTCGCGTTTATTCCCCATTATTTTCTTGCCTCCCTTTCGGCCCCTCCTCTTTCGCCTTCTCTCTCGGCTCACTCTCGAGAGCACCGAGTTACACAGCGAGAGTTACTCCGTGTACGCTCCGCTTCGCGGAAGGTGCCTTCGAACGAGTTTTTTTCGAATCCGGTGTGTGGTACTCTCGCGATGAGAAACGATCGGTGGATACGCCGTTCTAACTACTACGCACCTACGATTATTGTCTCGCTATGTTTTTCCCCTGTTAAAAGAAGCGTACCGTTTAAACGACTACCGCAAGTTACACTTGCGATACTTCGAACGACTACGGGCTATCCTTTATAATTCGAATCTCTCGCGTTAACTCGCAAAAACGTACATCTCTTTTTTACCGGATTCAGAAAAAGCTTCGTCGAGGTGAAAGTCCGCCATGAATCTTGGTTAATAAGACTCGTGTCGGGTTAATAAGATTCGTCGAGACGAGCTGATCTTTCGTTCACGTAACGTCATTCGATGATCGATCCAATTATTGTATTCGTTTATAGGAAAGTAGATACGATCGATGTGTAGCCGGCCATAGTTTCTTAGCGAAATAAGACTTCCGATTATCCTCGCGCATTTCGCTTCTTCTCTCTCTCTCTCTCGCTCATTCTGTGTGTTTGCTAGAGTGCACGTGCAAAACGTTGCGTAGGCGTCGTTCCGTAACACCTGGCCGCACGTGACGATATTAGAAAGAGAGAGGGTGGGAGGGATAAGAGGGTTCGGACGGTAAAACGGTAGCGTAGTAGTGATTTTAACGTTCCTAGGAGGTCATTTCCCATGCTCCCATCGAGCGTTACGTGCCAGCCCAAAGGCAACCAGAGCCCGTCGTTAATTCGCGCCATAATTACGAACGAGAGAAATTCAACGACGATTAAGATTACGGGTGCGATATTGAGCTCCGCCTTCTCTCGCTTCTCCTATTATTTTATCTCGGTCTTAGGATCTATTCAGATCCACTGTTACTACTACTACTACTACTACTACTACTACCCACTCGTTCGCGCGCACATAGATTTAATTCATAAAATCCGAGCAACAGTTTGTCGTAATAATTCCCGGTGTATTCTCGATTATGCGAACCGTTTATTACGTTAGACGTTTGCGTTTCACGAATTCGTAGTCGCGTTAAAACTTTATTACGCTTCTACTGTCTCTTTCGATCAAAATGTATGTTTTTGATGTTTAGTGGCTCGTTAAGTGTGACGTGTACGCGTGTCTAATGTCAAATCGCTCGAGATATATATCGTGATAAAAATTTTTCTAAGATACGTAGTAGCCACATTGTTGCTCTTTCTCTCTTCGCTGTCTTCGTTGACCGGCGCGGTGCATAATAATCTTGCCTTCTCTCTCGATTTCGTTTGCCTTGGCAACGAGAACTCTTATCTTTTGCATTTTGCTGAAACCTCGAACGACGTTCAACTACCGGCCACGCGTTTTCGAAGCCTCAGGGGAAGAACGGAAGTACTTTGCAACTACGTACGTGAGTTATCGAACGAGAGAGAGAGAGAGAGAGAGAGAGAGAGAGAGAGAGAGAGAGAGAGAGAGAGAGAGGGAAGATAGATATGCAAATAGAATTGAAGAGAGCGAGAGCGAGAGAGAGAGGAGGTCGAAGACGCGAAGATCACCGGCTCGTAAACCGTTCTACGTGCGTCGAATTGTGTTTACTCTGTAAACTTGTTGCTTCATCCTCGCTCGACTTCTCTCTTCCTATCTCGTTACTCTCTTTTTCGCGAGCGAGCGCATCGATCTCTCGAAAGCGATCCGTTCCACGGAATCGATTCTTCGTGGCTTTTCTTGCGATTACGGGGAAACGCGGTGGCACGATTCGTAAAGCGGTGGAACGACTATGCGCGGAATGATTTTTTCGTAGGCTCCTCGCCCGACGAGAATTACCGCTCTCTTTAACGATTTAACACTCGACCAAAGGAATCGGACCAACCGCATCGATTCTCTTCTTCGGAGAGAGAACGTTTGATTTTTACTTTTTTCTCTTCTTTCTCGAAGCTATCGCGTTCGATAATCGTACGCTTAAAACCGATTAGAGAGAATTATTGTACACTCGTTATCTCGCAATATTTAACGAAACGTTCTACCAACGAGTTAAAATATGAGATAAGAAATTACATAATCGTATTAAAATGGTGGAACTTTTGAGAAACATTGAAAGAATTCGCATAATCAATAGTTTCGTTCTCAGGGGTTGGGAGCGTGGGCTTTGGTAAAACTTAGGGGCCCGCCAACAAAAGTTTTCAAACAAACGTTCTCGCGCCACCTATGGCGATTCTCGGGGGCTTATTTTTTTAAACAATATCGAGCATCCCGCAAAAGAGGAACTCGCGCCGTTAATGCCTGGAGAATGTTAAAAGGAGAGCCTCCTCTAAAATGTTGTGACGTCATCGGTGCGCGCCTTAGCTTCCTTACGTCCTGCACTGCCAGCCATCTGCTTTTCTATCCGCGCATAATTCTCTCGGTACTTATTTATCAAACGGCACGATCTTTATCGCGATTGAACTCGATAGAAACTCGGGATAACGATGAGAGTTAAACGAGGCGTAAAATCATCGACAATGACTCTTATTACTTAATCCTATGGATTCCGGGTAAAATGGTGCACTCCTATCGGCAAAATTTAGCGCCTTTCCCGAGGGCCAAAGAGAGAGAGAGAGAGAGAGAGAGAGAGAGAGAGAGAGAGAGACGGAGGGATGCAAAGAGTAGGGGCAAAGTCTATAAATATATAAGAAGGTAGCGATGTTATCGGGCTGGAATTGTCGGTTTGACTACACCGGCCGGTACTTCGTTTATGGTCGCTTTGTTAAACCGATGTTGGTACGAACTGTAGCAGTAGCAGTAGCAGCAACGGCAACGGGCACACGTGCTCTCCTCGAGTATTGCATACCGATATGCATATGAGAGAGATCGGAGATAGGCATGGTAAGCTTTAAGGACATCACACACGGTCTTCTTTTCTCTCTCTCTCTCTCTCTCTCTCTCTCTCTCTCTCTCTTTCCCTCTCTCTCTCTCTCTCTCTCTCTCTTTCTCTTTTTCTCTCTTGCTCGTTCCGCTTGTGTACGCTCCACATGTACGTGATTATCCTACGTATTGTTCGCCGGAACTTACAGTCCGAGCACCGTAGGTATAATATACTACGAGAGCGGTAGAGCGAACTGGCAATCCGAAAGTATAACAGATCGTTGCTCGGTGGAGGAGCATTATGAAGGAATATTTACGAGCGCTCGAAAATAAAGTGTTCCACCGGAGCTTCCACACCGCCTCCGAACGCGTTTTTAATCCCTATTCCCCCGCAACCCGACTTCGCTTCACCGCCCACCGAATTCTTCTAAGCAGAGCGCTCTCTTTTCTCTATTTTTATTTCACTAAAATTTCTCTTCCCAATGGATCTTCTTTTTTTTCTTTTTTTCTTTTCTATTTCTTTTCCTTTTTTCTTTTTCTTTTTTGTTTTTTTTTTTTATTTGCTTACCGCACGTCATCGATGAAAGGTAAAATTTTTATAGCGGCTATTTATTTTTTCAACCCCGCATCGCGAACCATAAAACGCATTCTATATGAGACTTCCCATGCTAATCTAGAATCGTTCCTTTTTCTTTTTCTTTTTTTCTTTTTTGTTACTTTCTTTTTATCCTTGAAACGATGACGAGTTTGTTGTATTTTTTAAGATCTTCCGTCTGTTTTGTCTCTCTCTCTCTCTCTCTCTCGCTCGCTCTCTTGCTCTTTTGCTCTTTGGCGAGAAGGCCTTTAAGGGTCGAACGTGCCGCCAGATGCTCGGGATAAGCATCAAGTTGTAATCGTTTCGATAAGTGTATCGATTATTTATCGGCGCGGCCTCTGTGTGCCGGCGTGCGTAGCAAGAGAGTGCAAGGGGAGGTGCCGTCGATTTATCGCTCTCCGGTTGCAAAGATCGAGACGTCGATACTCGCCATTCGTGCGGCAGCGCTCGCGATCTTGATCTTCCTGCACCGATTCGTTCCTCCTTCGACAAACGTATCGCCCGAAACTATCTCTAAACGAAGCTAATTACTCTGACTAATTACTCGGCATTGGTGCGTTCGATCCATTACACTGTTTTTCTCCCTCCCTCTCTCTCTCTTTCTCTCTCTCATCTTTTTTTCATCTTTGTGAAGCAAAATTGATTTGGTGTATTTATAATCGCACAAGACCGAAACGATTTTTCAAAGGAAAGTCTCGCGATGGAATTTACGATGGCACGAATAAAGCAACTCTCGAGGGTCTCTCGCGAAATCGAAAATCGCCTCTGGCCTTTGCGCGCATGCTCCTCCTCCTCCTCCTCCTCCTCCCTCTCTCTCTCTCACACACTCTATGTAGGTGGTACGAGGTAATACAACGTTACCTTTTAATAACTATACTTTGCGATTCGTTAGGCTCCTTCGTTACAGTACGCGTTTAAAAGGCCCATCAAGGCTCCCACGAGGGAAAGAGAGTACAAGTGAAAGATCGATCGTTCTCTCTCGATCGAGCTCACAGAAGCTAGTTATCTCTTCTTCTTCTTCTTCTTCTTCTTCTGTACTCGAGAACGAGCGTAAAGTTCCGCCTCCTCTTCGTTGGACGACGTCGACGACGACGAACGATCAGCCACGCTCTCCTGCGATTCATCGAACGGATCGATCGGGTAATTTTCGGCCTTTCCACGGGCAACGAGAAATCGCGACCGACTTCGTGAGAAATTTCTGTCTCCCGGCGAGAGAGTCTACTACCTTTCGATATATTGTACGTATACGCTAACGCACGATCGATTAATTGCGTCCTCTTTCGGTCGCTCTCTCTCTCTCTCTCTCTCTCTCTCTCTCTCTCTCGAGAAGGATGAGTTTGGAGAAAGAAAAGATGGAGTAGGGATATTTCGGCAATTAGCACATTTATTTCTCACGATCTCTTACAAGGTTGACGTTCGCCTCGTACGGAGAGTTAAGACATTCCGTTCCGGAAGATACGTTTCTCGGAAGAAAAGCCGTGGTGCGGCTTCGTATAAGAAGATACACCCTCTTTCATTGCCCCTCCGTTATTTCAAAGGTACGAGAAGCGTCGATATCGAGCGCAGCGCGCACGAATGTCCAGAGCGCACTTCTTTCTCGCGCACAATAAGATATTTATCGTTTGCGTGGATGGAGCAGGAGCGTCGAGGCCGTGGCCCGAGTCCGGGCCGAAGTCACCATTGTATCTACCGGGGAGTGATGTATGGCCGTAGAATTGGTAGGAATTGAAACTTGTTACCGCCACGAGGAGGAGATACCGCCGAGATTTAAGCCCTGTCCTTATGCCGCCGCCGAGATAACAGCCCCCTTTTGCGAAGCTCCTGCAGAAACGGCTGCGTCCGACCGGCCATCCGACCGGCCATCCGACCGACCATCCGGCCGGCAGCTCTTTCCATCCCAACGAAAAATGTTACCCTTACTGGCCTCTCTCTCTCTCTCTCTCTCTCGATAAGAGAAAAATCAACTCTCTTTGCATTCTCTCTCTCTCTTTCTCTCTTCTCTTCAATCTCATCTCTACGCTTTTATGCCATTCTATGCCTCGATCTTCCCTCGACTCTTCCTTTTGCGTCGGACCGTCTTTCTTTGTACGTCTACATATATCGATTTTCTATTTCATCTGATTTGTAAGTACATAATCATTTTTATACTTTGCATTTTTTCTATCGTGCGTCTTATTATTATTATCTTTAATTTCTCGTATGTATTTTGGGAATACGTATTTACAGACTTTTGTTCGATATTCCAAAATCATTTTCCTCCTTTGGCTAAAATAAAATTCGATTGTTGCGTATCCGTATGTAAGAAAAGCTTGGCAATTTATTAAGACTATTCGGGCGCGATAACATGGTCCATTGAATGGCCTTTCGCGGAGATCTTGCTCGATTTTCTTTTTCACTCGGTTCGATTCCACGGATTCGATAACGATCTTTCTCCTTTCTCTCTCTCTGTCTCTTCCCTTTCTTATTCCGTCTTTATCGGTCTTGCTACCGGAGTCGATCGCATTAAGGCCAAAGTCGAAGAAATTTGTACGACCGGTCGTCGTTATAGATTCGAAGCAAGATTCTTGGCTCTCGGCCCTTACAACGACAACGACGAGAAGGACCTACGCCTCGGGGCCTTCGAATATAAAGATGGCCGTTACTTATCGACGATCGGCATCTCAACGTGAAATTAAGATCGTAATTCAGGTCTCATTCTATTAGGATAATGTTTTAATCTTCGCGGATGCCTTTTCGTTTCTTCTTCTTCTTCCTCTTCTTCTTCTTCGACGCGAGATTAAATTCGACTCGTGAATATGCTTGCGAGGCGATAACGAGATGCCGATTCTTGAAAAGGCTATTTACGACAAAGTCCCTTTATTCTTTCCTTCTCTATGGATAGAGTTGGATAGAACGATTCATTAACGATCGAATCGTTTTACGAAGGCACGTGGCATCTAAAGCTATTCGCGACACGGTCGGATACGCACGGTCAACGCTTATTACGCGATTCCTATCGGATAACGTTTCTGTCGGGCTTTTTATCTCGAAAACATTAAGTAGCAGATATCCGAGTTACGCATAGATGCTGCACCGTGCCAAGAAAAGTTACTTTTAATTCAATTACGCGTAATCATTGCCACCATTTGTTATTCATCCTGTCTCCTCTCTCTTCTCTCCTAATAACTCGATCGTTTTCAAAGCGTTTCACTGATTTATCGGACTAAAAGGAAGGATCACGCGTTAATTGTTCTTCGTTCGAAAGAATCGAGTCGGAAGGTAGGATAATTATTTATCTCGATCCCTACGAGGGAGCCTCGGGCGAGACTCTTTAAGTTCGACCCAAGTGTGTTTTGGTAGTAGGCGTAAGTTTCGGCCAAGAAGAAGAATGGAGAAGAGGGCCGAAGCAACCCTCGAGGCCGAGTCTCGACGATTTACAGGAAGCCACGAGGCGGTCCACTTAATTAGTAATAATTAGTAATTATCCGACATTGGTCACCGGGCTCGATCGGCAAGGCCAATTATCGGTACTCGTAGGGTGGGCGACTACTGTCGGGGAGGCTAATCCGGGAGAGTCTGGTCCTTCTCCTTGTTTTAGAGGCTGACTAATTAATTAGGAAACTTTGTTGGTAATTAGCGAACATCGATTAGTCATCACGGGAACCATCGATTTGTCACGCAACTTGCCAAGCAACTCTTCCACCTTCTATTTCGAGCGACATCTACAGGGTGAGTTTTTTAATTCGATAAACCTGAATATCTCGTAAAAGACACATTCTTGAAATTAAAACTTTTCTCAATATATATATACCAACTATTGCAGATAATGTGAAAGAGCTTATTAGACGGGAAGAAAAAGTATTGATATTCTATTACATTATTGTTACAATAGTATAGAATAGTGTATCGATACGCTATTTGTATCTATCGATACAAAATTGTTTCGCTCTTTTTTAATAAAACAAGACGCGATTAGAAAAATCATGGATCTCCATGGAAAAATAAAGTTCCTCTTAAAATAACCTTGAATCGAAAATAAATAATGCTGTTACGTTCGCCCCATAAAACCTAGCAATTTTTGTTTTAAAATTTCCTTTCAAAAATACTTTTTCTTTTAGAAAGATATTTAGGTGTCTCGATTTAAAAAGTCTCACCCCGTATAGCTACGTATATACGTTTATTATATTCTAAGATGTTTCCGAAAAAGGAAAGAGTTTCTCTTTCTCTTTTATTGTAATTGAAATTTTAATATTATAGAAGGGTGGAAGAAGGAGAAAAAAAAGTAGTAGATTTACTAGGTACTTTTACGCTCGGTGATAACACTTTTCTCCCTTTTTTAAGACATCTTACCGTCTCGTTAAAAGCGAACTTCACGCGTAACGTTTTTTCTTCTTCGAGATAAGCAACTTGTACGGTTTTACAAAAGATTCCCGTTACGGTCAGTGGTGTAATATAAATAGAATAAAAGGATTAGATTTACGAAAGACGCCCCCGTGCATTGCGTCGTCATCCTTACAGGCGCGCGCGCGTGCGCGCGAACTTTGAAATTTATGTTTTATCGGTAGGATTGTAAATAGGGGGAGTTTATTCGCGTTTCTAAATTGCTGGTGAGAGAGAGAGAGAGAGAGAGAAGGGATATCTTGGATGCGCGTGGGTAGTTGACGTTTGTCACGATTTAAATGTCCGCGCGAGAAATCGCGCCCGTATAGTTCGATTCTCCTCTCTCTCTCTCTCTCTCTCTCCTTCGTCGACTTGGAGAACTTTTGAGAGTCATAAAACGACGATAAAAATTTGTGTCAGCTGTATTTTACTATTTTACTAAACGTCCATGTCTGTAGTTGGAACCCCCACGTGGATTATCGGGATCTCCAGTTGGCGCACGCTCGCTCGTTCGCACGCATCGACGATATCTCTCGCGGAAAGTGGAAACTTATCGGACGAAACTGTAAACAGTCGGATGATTTCCAGCTCTTGACTTTCAAAGGGAACTCGTATATGCAGCCTGTTTCAGGAATACGTGGATAAATTTTAGAAGGCATATTTTATTTGCCATAAGGATAAAAAAGAATTGTTATATATATATATATACATATATATATATATATATGGATACACACATGTATAAACGTGATTTCGAAAAGATCACGCGTTCCTCGTATTTTTCTTTATACCAGGGCCATTAATAATCTTCGAATTTTTCGAGCAGCCTCGACAAGACAAATTAGCGTCGGATCGGTGGCGGCCCGTTTTCGATTAATCAAAACTCGATCGGCGTTCTACCGTATACAACTTGCGCGTACTTACCTTCGTTATTATCGCGCTTAATTCTCTCGACACGGAATCGGTATTGCGAGCACGCCGCTAAGCCGACAAAAGCTCCGTTTAATCGAGCCCGTTCAATTTCGACCATTTACGAGAGAGAGAAAGAGAATCGCGGCTCGAGTTACGACGAGCTTTCATCGTAAATATCACCGGACACGAATTGCGATCAACGAATTGGTTGCAAGAGCGAGCGAGCAAGAGAGAGAGAGAGAGAAAGTGAGAGATGAATAATATCGATGGCTGGTGAAAATGTTGTTCTTAAGTATGGGCTGCGTCTTCATCGAAACGCCCGCTCGATAAGATCGGATTTGGAGAACGTTCGAGTCTTTTTAAATCTCCAAGTAAATTTCACATCCCTCGTCGAAAGAGAACAGAGATCAAGTTATACTCGTCGATAAGTTCCACTCAATTCGGATATAGCGCTAATTAGTTTTACGCGAAATGCGCACGTGTAAATCATCTCGCTTATCTTGTACGTTCGCACCTTAATAATCGATAAGTTTAAACAAAATAATTGAGTTACCGTCGTAAAGACAGTTAGAATTTCCTTGAAAATTACTTAAATTAGGCAAGATCTAGAAACGATAAAACTTTGACGTCGTTTCGCTCCAAACATGCGAAATTTTGTTTTCCTTTACGTTTTATAAATAAATAAAAAATCGTTTCGTTTATGCGAACTAACTTTTAGTAATTCAATGTTATATGGCGTTAACGAGATAACTCGCGAAGCGTGTAATTAGTTTAGTATGTAATTATATTTCTCGCAGGAGCAGCCAAGCGCGAAAAATGTTAAGATTACAACGAAGAAGGTTGTAAAGCGTCGTCTCTTATAAGTCGAGCACACACTCGGTAATAACGTAGCATCCCACTGACGAGCCATTAACGCGTTTGTTCTCGCCTTATCAGATCCTTCGTGATCGTGAACACCTCGTGAAACGAGGGCAACGGGAGAGAGAGAGAGAGAGAGAGAGAGAGAGAGAGAGAGAGGGAAGGAAAGGACGAACGTGGGTGAAGGGGGCGAACCATTGATCGATGATCTTCAAACTCTCTTCGGAGAGAAGAAAAAGAAATGGCCGAGTCGGGAAAGCGAAGTAAATAAATCTTGTTTCGTTCGATCGATCGGATACAAATAATTCCAATAAAATAAAAATACAATGCGTCGATATCGATTCGAACGTTATCGCGGAACGACGCGCGATATAATTGAATTTTTAAAAAGAGATAATTGATTCGCTCTTGATTCATTCGTTCTCGAGGATATTTTTAGCACTTTGACGCTTCAATCTCGAATAAGTCCATAAAACGAATCGTTCGGATATACAACAGAAACGGATTCATGGGCGAGTCGATCCCAATTTCCTCTCTCATCTCCATTATCTTTGGACGTGTTATCTCCGCGAGATATCTTTCCGACTGAACGAACTGATTTACGCAAACGGACCTATCGACGAACATATTATAATTATACTTCGAACTATCGATCGATCCCTCGCGTAAGAGAAGGAAGCCTCGGCCTTTATTCTAATGTTTCTCTAACGAGCTTCAACATTGGTCACGCCCACGCATTACAATAATTACCATGCCTCTGCAGGATGATTCTTGCTTTTTTGTTATGCAAGAGGAATGCGGGACGCAATAAGGAATCGTCGAAAATCGATCGCGTCGATAGAACAACTGTCCGTTCGTAACTCCATTCTCGTTCATCTTTTTGTCCACCTTCTCTCTCTCTCTCTCTCTCTCTCTCTCTCTCTTCCCCGGCGATTTCGTTCGGTTCTCAGCCGAAATCCAGCGCGTGTCGAGAGAGCCCGGCCTTTTGTCGGTGCACGCTTTCATTCGCACGCCATTTTTGGCGAGGCCGCTTTCGCTGGTTATTAGTTTAATTTGAGATATAAAGCTGATGTAACTCGGTTGCAATTAGCTACCGACCTTATCGATTGCTCTTTACGAGTCTTCGCGAAGGCCACCGAGTGACTACCGACACTTTCGAAAGCCAATTCATCCTGCTCGACCCGTGCGAGCCCTTTTTTTTTCTTTCCAATCGTGTTTCGCGGAAGGATAAAAGATTTTCTTTCCAAGAGCTTAGAAGTTAAATTCTACCGTCTTCGATATCGAGGTCTTCGTAGTTCGTGAGAGGATTATCGCCGGAAGAAATTCAAGAACGATAGAGAAGACTAAGTTTTTAACTTACTCCGAAGGATTTCAACGAGTCTTCCTCTCTCGAATATCAATGCTTTCAGGGAGGGTCAGCGTATCGTCGGATATAAGGAAACGTCCAAGACGTTTTTGCAAATAGATATGACTCCACTCTCATGCGAGAGTTTATCGTTTAATTTTAAAGACTATCTCGAGAAAATTGCGACTCACGCGAAGTAAAGTTCGAGGCACTCGGTTTATCAGCCTGGACATACTCTGGCTATATTCCCGAGGAGACGTTATTCAAAGAACGTTTATCCTCGTCACCAACGAAGCTACGTTTCTATCCTATCGAGAATCGAGCTTTTTACAAAGAGACATTTTGTCACCTTTTCTATCCCCCGTAACCGTCCTCTCCTTTGATTCTTGCACAACGAAACGACTGCGAAAGGCACGCCTGCGAAATCGTCTCTTGTGAAAGTTTCTTTCTTCGACGACGATCTCTTCAAATCTTTTCGTAGCTCTTACGAGCATCTTAGATGGTATATGAACTCTGAGAAGGAAGGTGACGCTCTATCTAAAAGGACGGAGTCAACCTTTGAACCTGCGCTTAACCCACTTTTCAATTACTCTTGAGTCCTTTCACGTTTCCCCAAGAGAGGGAAGAAATATTTCAACGTAACCGGAAGGGGAGCCACGATTACATCGATTACAGTTATTAAAAGGTACGACGATATTAATGAGATACCGTCGGGCGACCAAAACAGCTGATATAATGGTGGGTTTTTCGAGATAACCGCAGGTATTCTAAGGTTCGATGGGGGAAGAAGAAAAAGGGAAAGAGAAAGAAAGAAAGAAGGATAGAACGGTGCACGCTCTCGGACACGAAGGTGTCGGTGCCTGGAATGCGGTATTACCATATCCAAACCTGACGTAACTTTCGTTGGGCAGTGACCTAGAGACGATCCTTTTGCGTGCAACTGCGTCTCATTTACGACCTCCCTCTCTCTCTCTCTCTCTCTCTCTCTCTCTCTCTCTCTCTCTCTCTCTCTCTCTCTCTCTCTCTCTCTCTCTTTTTCTTTCGTGTCGTTGTTTATGTTTTCTTCGTCGCCGTCCGCCGTCGTGACAGAGTCCTGTCATCATTTACACCTCGTAATGACTCCCGAGGCACCAATACCGTCCACCAAAGTGCGAACTTGTTCTCGCGCTCGACTAAATAATACCTTAGATCTACCTCTTCTCGAGAATTATTATCTCCGACACCTTACGACTCCATCGTTACTTTGTTGGCTTTGCTTTGCTTTTTTTTTCTTTCTTTTTCTTTTTCTTTCCCCTTGCTGCGGGATTATGCATTATGCGAGAATAACGAAAAACGAATCGTCAGGCTACCGGTATTCAAGACTCTATCGGTGTTGACAACAATATCGGCGTACTCGGTAAGAATCGTGCTTTTTAGCCTTCTCTTGGGAAGAGCCAGCTGGTCGACTGACGTCATCCTTACTCCTACGCGAGAGAGCAAGCAACACGAAGGTAGCGAGCCTACCTACCCACGGATCGACCTCGAATCGTTTTCCCTTTTACCGAGCTATAGATATAGTTATATCGCCAATTAGAGACATCGATTTCGAACGCGCAAGGTTGTGCGTTTTCAGGCGCGTATCGCGTAATCTTCCGTTTTCATCGGCAGTCCGAAGGAAGAGGAGATTTCGTAAGATGAAATCTCTAACGATCACCATGGAGAACACGATAAAAGTATTAACGTTCGTGAAGAAAGAGAAAGAAAAAATAGAAAAACGACGGCTCTTGCGTCCGAACAAAAGTGATCCAAAGAGCAAGAGACACGCAAGAACATCCAGAGTCGGCTTGTGCGTCTCTCGTTCGCGTAGAAATCGCGGTTGCCAGACGTCGTCGTGCGTTTGTCAGCGATTCTTTTAGCGTCAGCCTGCTACGTACGTACGTATATAGGAGAATAGCGAGGAGAGCGGCCGGTAGGTAAGTAGGAACGGCAGCATCGGCGAGAGTATGCGGGCTCGCGTTGTTAAGATCGAAGACAGTCGGGTCATTCTCTCTCTCTCTCTCTCCCTCTCAACATCCTCCGCGCAGCCTCTCGTCGTCCTCGTCCTCCTCCTCCTCCCCCCCTCCTCCGTATCCCGTCCTACCTTCTCTCCTTACGACGAGAGAGCACTCCTACTTACTCCGCTCTCGCGGATAACGTTGTAACGCTCGAGCGACGACTTTGATTTATGAGGAAACGAGCGTACACCGTGTTACGCGCTGGCAGAAGCAGCGAATCCGCGTACGCGAGGTAATATCTTCCTTTGAGATCATAATCTCGGACGAATCTTTGAGACGCAAACCTCTCGTCGCCTGCCTTTTCTCCTTCGACGTTTCGCCAGGTTATCGAGGAAAAAAAACTCCTATCAAAAGAATGATTTTGTTTTTAATTATTCTTTTCAAATAGGATTTCTGTTTTTTTATTCCCCCCCCCCCCCCTTGTTTCTTTAACCATCATCAGATCTAATTACGAATTAACGTGGAATGTACAATCCAAGGAGTCTCGAATCCCTTCTCTTTAATGCCCCCTATATATCCTACCTATCCTATCTCATTTCGTTCGTTTCTTTTCTTTGCCAACAAGATCTCTTCGGACCGTCGAGTATGTTCGTCTCGAAGAAGAAAAAGAAAAAAAGGCAAACATCACTCTCGGACCCAAGCGAAATCGAATATCGTACGGAAATCAGGCTCTTATGCAAATCGACTCGTTCGAATTCATTTTTCACGCGGACAGAATTATATACAGACAGAATGGCGCGCTCGTCATTCGGCGTAAAGATCGATCGGCGATAGGCGCCGAGAGAGTAATGGATGCCAGGATGGGAAGAAAAGCTTGATATGTATATCGTGCTCTCCAACGAAACTTTTTATCGACTTCGTCGATCGAAGAGTGCTTTCTATCTCGTAGAATCGGGCATAAAGAGCCGAGGAGAAATAGTAATAAGAGAATAAAACGTAAAGAGCGAGAGAACAAAAATTGTGAGATTTGAATGAAAAAGTTTGTATATCTCCGACGGCATCGTTATTAATGCACGATATTCATAGATACGTGCGTATACTTACATACGTTTGCGCATTGCTATGAACTCAAACGCAAAGCCGTAGCTTGTCGTTAGGGCAGTAGACGGAGTAGGAGAAGAAGAGAGGGGAAAAAGGAACTCGAGGAAAGTTTCTTCGGCGTGTGCGTGTGTACACTCGCTATGTTCCCTCACAAAGGCATCGGAGGAGGAGAGAGAGAGAGAGAGAGAGAGAGAGAGAGAGAGAGAGAGAGAGATCAGATAGGGCAAAGCGGGCTCTCCGCGGCCGGACTACAAAGTGATATCCGACAAAGATATTGTGTGTGCACGCCGTGTTCACCTGATTACGTAACTCCGCAGCGAAGGAGGCTGATTCACCGCGACTATCACCGCACCGAGGAACCCGTCTATCCTACATCGGTTCGCTGTACTGCCCGATAATCGCAAGAGCTCCTCCTCCGAGTGTAACTCTCCCGATGCTTTTTTCCTTACGCATTTTCACTTACGAATTGTAATACCTAAAACGAGTCGTCTTCTCTTTCTTCGTTACCCGATTAAATTTCTTTCGAAATATTCTTTTGAGAAAAACATTTGTCGAGTTACTCCAGCCGGCGGTTTATTCGGACTCTGAAATAAACGAGAAACAAAAGAAAATAGCTTACGGTACGTTCGGCGTGTCCTTCGAGAGTCGACGCATGGATATCGTACGAGTAATAGAAGGAGGAACGAAGGGGGGAGGAGAGTTCGCTCTTCAAAATATTTATATTCTAACGAGTGAATCGCTGCCAAAGTTCTTTCCCTGTGCAAAGCTAAAAGAGAATAGATTAAACGGGCGATATCAAAAGCTGGCGCCACGTCCAGCAACGGGTGAGAAAAGGTCAGGGCCGGTTTCTCTGTTGGTTCTACGTAAATAGTGTGCGGGTGTGCGTACTCGCGCATACGTGTATCTTACTCCCCCAGCTTCCACTTCTTAGAGTTTGCAGAGGCGGGATTGCAGAATTAATTATGCACCGGGACATTGGCCTCGCTACGGGAGTGTCTTGGCAATATCGTTTAGCGCATTTCCAACCAAGCGTTTACGACCTTTTTTATCGTTTGCCCTGTCCCTTGTCTCTCTCTAGATCGTCCGCTCTTTTGCATTCAGTAATTATACTCGTAGCTAATCCAATTGTTCGCGTAAAATCGCGACCGCTCGTGCCGTTTTCCTCGACGAAAAGAAAAATTCGAGCCGAATTTATTACACAATACTTTTGCAAACAACTCTCTTAGCGAACGCTGTTCTCTCTCTCACTCGAGGATCGTGAGAAATATCAACGAAAGTAATTTTCACGCGGCAACGGAGCCACGCACTTTTTAATAAGTTTTCTCTTTTTCTCAAGCGCATCTTTCATTCCCCGTTTAACGATCTCCGCCTCCTTCCTGCAGGCAGTTTCCACGCGTGGGCGAGAAGAATCAAGCGAGGAAGTTTTCCCGGTGTATTGTTGCTTTCATGTCTTTCTCTTTCTTGCGCGTTTGAGCGATTAGCAGCGATTCACGATTAATTAATCGCCGGCCGATCGAAGAAGAAGACAGCTTCTACTCTCTCTCTCTCTCTCTCTCTCTCTCTCTCTCTCTCTCTCTCTCTCTCCTTGGCAAGGAGAGAGTAGAAGCTGTCGATCGCAAACACGTGGGCGTCTCCATTGATAATCTCGAGACGACGGCGGATCGCTCGGTACCTAAACGTAATCGCACGTATAACTGCGAGTCAAAGTAAACCAACGCTTGGCTTTTACGTTCGCGGAGAAACGTTTAGCGGTTTACGTAAGTAAATTTATTTTATTTTTTTAAAGAGAAGAAAAGAAAGAAATAAGGGACCATTAACCGATAAGTATCTCGTCTCATAAGTATCTCTTTCTTTTCTTAAGATATATAGGAGAAGACCGCGGGTAGAGATGGTCCTTTAATTAAAACTAACGAACGCGAGCGACGAAGCTTTATAAGCATTCCGAGTAGATGGCTATCTAGCAAGACTATCTCGATGCTTTGCTCTTTTTTTCTCGAACGTTGTTGCATTCGCAAAAGCTATTTATCGAAGGCTTTTTAGGAACGAAACGACCTTGCGGAACCGGCAAAAGAGAGAGGGGAGAAGAGGAGCACGCACGACGGGGCCTGTCGATCTTTGGCGCGTGGGCGCGTTCATTGATAGCTCGCTAACCGATGCGTGACCGGACGCAACGAAGCGGCACGGTACCGAGCGAGCGAGCTAGCGTGGTTCTAACCCGATCCGCGTTCGGCTCGCAAAAGCGCGAGCCTCTTCTCTTCTCTCGATTAAATTCGCTTAACGTCCAAGAGTGAAAATTGAAGACGTCTCTCTTGAAAATTGTAAGGAGAGAGAATATATTCAGTTTTCCTGGAACTCGTCTCGTCCGAGAGAGAAAAAACGCGTACGAACCTACCGCGTACGTGGGTTCTTGCAAAAAGCGGAACGACGAGCCTAAGGCCGGTCTGAGTGAAAATTAAAATTCAGTTCGCGTTTAACGTGCACGTCGAGCGGAGCACGCGTATGCAAACCACCTGTCCTCGGTCCCTCTCTCTCTCTCTCTCTCTCTCTCTCTCTCCCCCCCTCCTTCCATCGTTTTTTTCCTTTCTTTTCCGCGTCGTCGAGTCGTGTACTCTCCTTGTAACTTGCTTTCTAATTTGTTGCGACGCGTTCGATCGCTTTCGGATACTTCTTTTACGTTCGAATAGTTTGACATTGTATCGAAAGGAACGATTGCGAATCGCAAGATAACGCTCGAGGTGTAATAAATTGCTGGCATATTAGAAAGTTTATGCGATAGAATACTGCGATCGATTTTATCGAAAATGCTTAGGAGAAATCGATATTTATTACGTTTAATGATCTAACCGTTCGAGGATCAAAAAATCGTACAAAGCCAGTCCGAGATAACGAACGACACGTTATATCGTTTCGATTGAAAAATTTAACCAACTGGATGTAGATCGTTATTATAAATTTTTACGGGACTGGTAGAATTCTATCTATCTTTCCTATCTAACGTTCGTATCGTTAGATTAAAGTCCCTTCGAGGAGCAAAATTGTTTATCAAATTGAAATATTAACGATCGATCTTTCGTAGAAGTTTTCATCGAATATGTTTGATCGCGAATTGTCGGACAACTTAATTGCCCTTGGAAAATTAATATCTCTTTGGTACCGACGCGGCTTCGGAGATCGTCGTCGAATAAAATCGTGATCGATAGAATCAAATGCAGCGTCCATTTTCTTAATTATAATCTTCTCAAGTCCGCGTAAGCGACGATTATCGAGCTGGTTTCGATCGCTCGGATAACTGATATCTTCTCTGCGAAACTTTAAAAAGAGCAAACGCTCGCGATAACGAGAAACTATAAACTACGAATTCCGTATATATCTTTCTCTGTAGCTCGAACCTGTACAGCATCGACAGGTTCGTGCGACGCGCACACACAGGTGTAAGAAAAAAGTATTCGTGTAAACGTGTCGCGCAAACGGCATAAATCTTTCGTTCGTTTTAGCATCGATAGTCGCAAGAGGGAACATCGTAAAGTTCGATATCGTTTTGAGAAGAAAAAGATAAGGGAGGATGGCGAGGAGAGGGAGAGGGAGAGAGAGAGAGAGAGAGAGAGAGAGAGAGAGAGAGAGAGAGAGACAAAAAGAAGAAGGAACTTGTCGAGATCGGTGCCTTTCGAATTATAATTAGTCAGTATGAATGAAACGACGCGTTTCGATTTACACGCCTCTGCTTGCGCAACGAGCGTGTCTCTACCAAGTGATTTACTACCGAGATTGCTAAGAGATCTCGTCTCGATATTATCTTTACGCTCTATACGTGTGCTTCGACGTTAGTCGCTCCTGTAGTCGTCAAGTGTTGCTTGTTGTTGTATGCTATATCGACGACGCGACGACGACAAAGACTCTATTCGGCTTTAGTTTTCGTTAATTTCGCGGTCGATCGCAATTATTATTCTCTCATCTCCTCTCCTAAGGTGCCCTCAGTTTTATCGCGCTCTCGTCGCTTTCACGTAGACTCGAAAAAAGCGAGAAAATCGACGCACCTCTCGATGGCGTATTGCGCAAGTCGCCGCTCTTGGAAGTCTCTTGGAAGTTGAAGCGTGTTATGCACTTGAGAAACGGTAAAAACGGGTACGCCGCGGACGTCCACCTACCCTTCACTCGCTTCTCGTTAACACTCTCGGCGAGATCTCCTCTTCGACGATTTATTTTATTACTCGCTTGCGTCTTTCGTAGTTTTCTCCATCAAGTACATAATCATTGTCTCATTTCGTTCAATCTTTTACATGTCCATGAGAAAAAGAAAGCTTTTCGATATCAACGTTGGTTCTGCGTTTGCAGAAACCAACGAGATTTTTCATTTAATCGCAAACAAAGTCCCATACGATCATGCAATTATTATTTAGCGTAATAATAAAAGAATCAAAGTTCCTGCGTTAAAAGCCTTCGAAAATATGGGAATTACGGAGCAAGTTCGAAACGGAGGAGCGTAATGAGAGTCGCGGTGCTCTCCTACTTAGGATTTGTCCGGTGGATTGACAAATCGAGGCCAACGGCAACGATTCGAGACTCTATGCTTGAGAGTAGACGAGGAGAGAAAGAGAGGGAGTTAGTCTGAGGCGGGGAAGTAAAGGGAGAAAAGAACAGCAGGACACGAGGAACGAGGGGGAGGAAGAGTGACTGCGTCCGTTCGCGCGAATCAGCACGGTACGAACGAACGAGCGAACGACCGACCGACCGACCGACCGACCGAGCGAAAGAAAGAAAGAAAGAAAGAGGCGTTGAAAATGGTGGTCGTTAGCAGAACGGTTCGTAATTAATCCTGACTAACGAGACGGTAGCGAAATGTCGGCCGCGAACACTTTCAAATTCTCGCGCTTTTACGTCCCTCTCGGGCGATTCGCTTTTTTCTCTGGCCGGTACTCGGAAGGTACTTTTGCATAATTAATAATACCAAGTATATTATCGCACGTATTACGTGTTACGCAACAAGCAATAACGCTTTGTCATTTTTCTTACACACACACACACACACACACACACACACACACACACATATATATATATATACACATATATCTGTGTGTGTGTTGTATATAAAAATGATCAATTTTCGAGGACGAATCGATCGATAGAAGCCGTGGGCGTAGCTTGCTCCGGAGCGTTCGTAGCTATATAGGAGCTTGACGGAGATAAATTCAAAGCACGAAGAAGAACGAGCATGGAGGAGAATGATCGATAGTTATTGATTTTCATGCATCGATACGATAGAGGATCTTTCGGTAGCACCGTAACTCATTAGCAACGATCGAAGACATATTACGATGTAAACTTACGAACGCGAGCGTAAATACCTGATTGTATGTATCCGAAGCGAGAAAAGTACCGAGGAAGTAGAGAAGCGACGATTGCGTAAATAGAAGAAAAGAGTCGTCGTTGGCCGGCTTCAAATAACATTTTCGATAAATGACGACAGCGAATCGAAAGGATTTTTCGCATCGTGTACGCCGCGAAATAGATGAAGTGGAGGAGGAGGAGGAGGAGAAAAAGAAGATCGATCGTTGGAAGGTAGCCCGAAGGTTAGAGCTCGCTCACCTTTCGTTTTTCACCATAGCGGGACGAATCGTCTTGGCTATTTAAGGCGGAAAATTCAGTCGATCATTACTCTACTGTAACAGAGTCTGTACGCCATCTGCGTCGTAAGCTCGATCTCCTCGCGATAGATCTCCGTCTATCTTTTCGCACGCACGTGCGAATCGGATACGTGCGCTGGCTCGCGCAGAGCCCGAGTAGTCGAACGTTGCGTAACAAAGTCGACGTGTAGTACTTATCGCGCGCTTTTCAGATCGCGTTCTACGTTTCGATCGAACTATGATATATATCTCTCCGCTTGAATACGTTTGCTATTTTAGAGAAGTGGTAGAATAATAAGACTTTCAAGGGGATCCTATACGTTTTTAGATCTAATTTGATTAGAGTTATGTCAAGCGTATCAAGATGTAATCGAAGATACGTTCCAACGAATAGATTTAGATGGCCGATCTTTTATTTCGTGACCCTTCCACGAGTCCTCTAATAAATATAATTACTTGGATTGCATAAGAAAGTAGTTGGATCACGGGGCACTATTTTACGCTCATTTCCTGCTCGGTTGGGCGTGAACGTACGATTGCGACTTCATCGTAAACGACTTTATATAATCTCAAAGAGTTGAGAAAACCAACCCCGTTTATCGAATTTTTATGCTTTCGATGATTATATAGCATTGGAGACTCTTTGTTTTCTTTTCTTCTTTTTCTTCTGTTAATCTAATTGAATTTCACCCGACGGGGTTCCTCGTGTCGTGTTCGTACTTTTTATTAGGGTCAACGAACCCTTTTGGATCTTCTTTTTTTTTTTCTTTTTTCTTTTTTCTCTTTGGATCGATCGCACGAGATTCGATAAACGCGTGTTTGTTTTCGTACCGATCTCGAGTCGTTAAGTGGCGCGATTTTTTCTTCCCTTGGATCTTTTTTCGCTGCTCGTCGAGGCGAACGCGAAGCGAGATGGGCGAGTAGCGATGATCCGGTAGTGCCGAGGTCCAAATACTCCGGCTACCTTTTCGTCTTTCTCCTTTTTCTTCATCGGGCGGCATCATGGCCCTGTAATCTCGTGGAGATGACGGTTACGCGCACGTACGCGAGTATGCGCGCATCCTACGGGCTCACCCTTCTCTTCTTCGTCGTCTTCTTCTTGGTAGGCGTCATGATTGTTTGTAGGCAGAAAGCGCAATTTAAGTAGGTGCCGGCTAAAGTCTTCCGACGCGTCCTATTACATTATATTACGTTATACGTGCGATATCTACATCCGTTGCTGGAGGATTTAAAAATCTACAATCGATTTTTTCCTTTTCTCCCCCCCCCTCCTCTCTCTCTCTCTCTCTCTCGTATACATTTCTGACTAGGTTGTAATTTAAAATACATTACTCACTTGATATATCTATGTAAATGCGTATATAACGATGTAATAATAATCTTGGAGTATTATAAAAGAGGTGACACTCGTCGTAAAGACTTATACATACTACGTATCGTTGTCCATAAGAATCGCACGATCGTTTTCGAGAGTCGATAAGTCGTATCTTTCGTGCGATAACTGGCCGGCTATCGAGAGAGTTGCTTCGGAACGATTTGTTTTATTTACTCGCAAAGATGAAAATTGAATCGCGCGTTGGCCGTGTATTTTTCTTACGATTCAATAGGCATATTTACGAGCGTAACTTAGAACGGATAAAGAGTATTCGATGATGCTGACCACTTGGCGAAATCTAACGGCATCTCGCTACGTAATACGCGAGTTTTCGCTCCGCTCATTTCGCTTTACGGGACGAAGCGGAAACGTGCGAGATTGCCGAGCGAATCGCACCGAAGGAATTCCAATCGGTCTCTTCTACGAACGCGAAAACGAGAAACGCTCTTCTCTTTAACCTCGAGAGCGGGGGAGTGCTTGTATATTTTTTTTCCTCTCCACGTGCTAACATAGTCTAGAGTATTTCTAGAGATAGAATATATATATATATATATATATATATATATATATATATATATATATATATATATAGAGAGAGAGAGAGAGAGAGAGAGAGAGAGAGAGAGAGAGAGACGGAGAAAGAAGATGTGTAATTCTTTAATCAAGCACGCTTTTTCTCATTTCAGGTAAGCTTCATTTCTCTCTCTCTCTCTCTCTCTCTCTCTCCCTCTCTCTGCCTCCGTGGAAGCAAAGCGACGGTGGATTCCGAGAAGCACCGAGTCTGATTCACTGTGCGCGGCATCGGTCGCATCGCACATTGTCCAAGAGAAATCGATTCGTGCGTTCTTTTTTCTAACTCTCCGTCCTTGTTACCTGTTACAGCTGGCTTTTTATTAGCGTAATTTCTGTAAATACGTTTTTAGATCATTAATCTCAACGATCGATCTTCATTTATCGATCTATACGAATCATCTCGTCCGACATGATTTTTCCAAAAGTTTCACTTATCCGTGTGCTATCGAGAGTTAAAATCAATATTTGTAAGTAATTCGTACAATACCATAGAGATCGTAAAATAATCTTTTTATTCGGAGAAAAAAAGGGAAGAACGATAAAAACGACTTATCTTTACGATCTATCGAAATATCGATCGTACGGAAGAGTTGAATCGATTCGGGTCCCTCGCCTCTTTAATGATCGACGAAATTATCTTAGAGGACAATCTGAATTCTTCGAAAGGAGTGGGAGAAAGGAGGACGATACTTAATTACAAACTTCAGAGGTGCATCCCTTTCTTAACGCCCTCGTAAAACTGTCCCTTGATCCTCCTCGTTTATAAGCGAGCGAGCGAGTGCTCGCGCGCGTACTCGACCAAGGGGGTTACATAATGCCCTTTAAGACCTCGTTTCTCTCTCTCTCTCTCTCTCTCCCCTCCTATCTTATTCTCACTTATCTTTCTCGCCCTTTCTCTCGCCTCCTCCGTCTTCGTTCTTCTTTTTTCCTCTTTGCCTCGTGCTCGCACGTTGCCTCTGCGGTTGCCGCGTTGATTGCGATTTATAATGTCGAGTGCACGGCACTTCGGGTATTCGCCATTGTCGAGGGGATCGAGACGATCGGTTACGGCTTCGTGCGCATAGGAAACGATCGACCGGTAGCGGACTCGTGGGCGGGCAAATTTTGTTTCTCCGTACGCGCGTACGTAGCACGTAGCAATAGTAGCCATCTTCTTGTAACGCGTCCAAAAGTGACTCATCGCTTTGAAGAAGTAATGGTTAAGGATTCGTATAAAGATCAAAGTAGCATCTAATAGAAAGGAAATGTTGTCTTTCAAAACTATCATCGCGTACTCTTCGTCGTTTCTCTTCGAATTCTTCTTCTTCGAAAAGGGAAAAGGATACGATCTTTAGAATTCGAAGATTATTGACTCGGCGTTTTCTATGCGACGGTGACTACTCTACGGAAGGAGGAGAAAGACGGCGAGGACGGGGAGGAGGAATAAATTAAAGAACGGGTTCTCCCTCACCGCAGGACCTCATTACGTCCAGCTTCATTTGTTTCCATTTTAATCGGAGGGCCCCGGTCGAACGGGCGCGGACCAGTAACCAGAACGAGAAACCAGAATCGCGCGCGCGCGCAAGAGAGAGAGAGAGAGAGAGAGAGAGCAGAACTACCGCCAAATGCTCGAGCAAAATTCTCTCTCTCTCTCTCTCTCTCTCTCTCTGCAGAGAGAGGGAGGGGTAGGCGGGGGAGGAAGATGGCACGAGCAGGACATGCCGCGTACGTGTTTCCAGTCGCGAACCGTTAAAACGTATCGGTGATTTGTGATAATAGAATTCTCCTTTACCGCTTTCTCCAACACGAAGATACCGAATTAATCCCTTTGTAAGCCGATCTCTTCTTCTTTCTCCGAGGGAAGCTTTCTACGCCGAGAAAGGGAAGTTAATAATTTTGTCCTCGTTCGTATTTATAACTTATCGAGCTCCCTCTTTTAAGGATTATCGCAATAAGTCGCGAGAGTACTACTCGCGTCGTTCGGCTCGATCTTGATTTCCCGTTGATAATAGCAACGGTACGAGACGTGGACTCTTTCCTCCCGGTTCGGTCGCATGCCTTAGGCCAATCGAAGAGAGATAAAAGAAGAAAGAAAAGAGGTAAGACGACAGGTTAACGAGTCACGGAGAAAAAGAAGAGTGTACAGGCAAGACAATGGAGCATGGCAAAGAAGGAAGCCGCCTTTATTACAGAGCGCGGAGCTCTCGACGGACAGTCAAACGGACACCTTTTGACTCTCCTCCTTTATCGGTCCATTTCGTTTTATTACCGTGGCGAAATCTCGACCGACATTCGCGACTACCGCACGCGCTCTCTCGAAAGGGAAGAGGCTCGTTTTCAGGACGCAAACCAAGAGATACGTGAATTTTATCGAGGATCCTCCTTCGACGAAGGCCGCCGACCTGAGTCACACGAATTGACCCGGGGCTTTAATTAAACTCCAAATTCCAGGCGCGTATTGCGACATCGTCCGTGCGCCGTGTCTCTCCCACCGGCGTGAGCGTTCTACACGTATGTAACGTAAGACGAAAAGAAAGGAAAAAAAAAAAGAAAAAAAAAATAAACAAGAGGAAACTTCTCCATCCGACGAGCCGATCATCGTACCCGATTCTCTAGCGGGATAATCTTGCGCGAGCGCGTGATAATTGCCGCGTCTCGTGTTCTTAGAAGTTGCCTTCTTTTCGCCTCCATTTCGTGCGACAGCTGTCGCGCACGGCCGTTGCATAAGACCCGCGCACGAGTCGCACCGCGTTAAAGGAATCTCGCGCGATCGTCGAATCTCACGGTTGCAAAGGGGAGAACCCCTCTCTCTTTTCCTAACGTCGACTATTCCGGTATACGGGCAAAACGTTGGGAAATTAGTTGGAAAAACGAAAAGGCGCGCGCGCGCGCGCTCGATGACAAAACTTTCGTGGAAACGGTTCGCCTTCGCTTTCGCTTTGCACGATTCTCCTTTCTTGAACGAAAGAAAAACGGACGTATAGATGTGTATCTCTCGGAACTGATTAACATGTAGCTGCGTATAAAATCAAATAGGAAAAAGGACAATATAAAATTAGAGAAAGGAGAGAATAGAAACGAGGTATTCGAAATATCAGAGAGACAAAAGGTAATTGCGTGAAACCGATTAAGCAGCGACACGCTCCTAAGGCGTCTCTTTTTGCACGGCCATAGCCGAGGGAGAATAGTTGGAAAACAATGTGCCTCGCGTCGATCGCTTCGACTTCATAATAAACGAAGGGAACGTATGACGTGAGAGAATTTAATGAACCGGATAATCGTTTCGACAACTTTCACGTGGCGCGAGTTACGCTCTCGAGATAAAAACAATCCAAATCGATTGCTCGCGTACGCCCTGTCTCTCTCTCTCTCTCTCTCTCTCTCTCTCATACGTTGCAAATTTTCGACACAACGATGACAGATGCCTCGTTGTCTTCTTCGAAAGAAAATTTTTAGAATGTCATAAAGAAACAAAAAAAAGCTCCGCTTACCTCCGTTCAGTGATGATAATCCTTTGCAGATAATTTATTACAGTAGAACGTTCGATTATGACACCTGCTCGATCGAGAAAATACGTCGAATTGTTCGATCGAGTAGACAAGAATATTTATCTTTCTCATTCGTGCACACAAACGCGATAAGGGTCCACGTTTAAGTTCCGCCTTGCTTATTTTTGAAATTCCAGGCGCTCCGTCATTATGGCATACTAAATCATCGTATCTCGCTCGGTCGTAGCGAAGAATGCCAATCTCCTTCTCTAATCCTAGAGGCTGTGTAATGTTAGCGCGTGCGCTCACGCACGCTAAGTCGTCAAGGTGGCACATCTATATTCCGATTCGACGTCGCTTTTATATCTTTCAATCAAATTACACGCTTGGCGCACTGTAATTTCGTTCCTTGGAAGTCCATTCGCGCGCTATCGACAGTCAAGAAATTACCGTTCGCGACGCGTATCGTCTCTCTGCCGTACCATCGAACGCATTAACGCGCATAACTTTACGGTCGTTAATCAATTTATACTTTTCTTTCTTTCTTTCTTTTACTCTTTCTCTGTTTTCTCTTATGAAACAAGAAGAAAGAAGGAAATTTACGATGGAAGATACGAGAGAGAACATTTTCGAAATCGCGTCGACCAATCGTAAATACCGGAGAATTTTATAAGTAGCGAGAAGTCGCGGAAGCGACTCAGCACGATATCTTTTATCGTGAAAAAGTGACAGAGTAACGTCGTGTTCGAAAGAAGTTTGGATAATTGACAGAAATTGGTTCGAGCACAAAAGAATGTTGATGCTGTCGCGTAAAACATTGTTATAGCGATCTACGTCTTCGTCATCGTTCGCCGTATTACGACAAAGGTAGTAGTAGTAGTAGACGAACGAGGCCGCAAGAACTCTCGATCGAGCTCGATTTTGCGGTTCGATCGAGCAGACGAAACAGAGACTTTGGCTGCGAAGCAACCGAGCGAGTAAACAGCTAGTCGGGCAGCCATCGAGCGAGCCAGCAAACACGTAAGCCGAGCGAGCAGCTAGCCAGCTAAAGTATTTTATCTGAAAGAGGCAGTGCGCGCGTGACAGGCAGTAAAATCAAGTGCTCCAGTATTATGGTGTCGGCTACACCACCTTAACACGTGTTTACTCGTTCACTCGCTTCACCGTCCCTCGGTTTCCGTCGTCGTTGCACTCCTGCCAAGTTGCCTTTGCGTTATACGTACTTTGCGTTGCGTTTCGACCGTGTCCACGCTCCGTTGGTCCGCGCGATCGTCGCCGATAAATCCTCTCTCTCTCTAGAGAGAGAGAGAGAGAGAGAGAGAGAGAGAGAGAGAGAGAGAGAGAGGAGACAGACCACCGCTCTTTTTTCTCCTTTTTCTCTGTGATAACCGACGATCGACTATTGCTCTTTCGAGAGATACACTCTCCTCCTCTCTGGCTCTCGTATTCTCGCGAGTACGAGAGAAAAGAAATGAAAAGGAAGCTCGTTCGAGACCGTGGACTAAGCTGTATATTATAGTTAAATATAGTTACCTACAACGCCGCCAGTTATCGTAGCCGTTCTTTTGGCTCTTTTATACATTTCTTCTTCCTCATCTTCTTCTTCTCCTCCTCCTCCTCTTCCTCCTCCTTCCCTCCTCCTTCTTCTTCTTCTTCTTCTTCTTTCGGAGAACGACGTTCGCCGAGTGATCCGCCGTGGTATCGGGATGATGTACGATCCGTTTCGTTTCGCCCGCTTGATTTATAGTACCGAGCGTTTAATAGAAAGAACCTGGCGTTTTTCAGAAGAAGACGATAGGCATCGAAAGGGACCTTTGATCGAATTTCGTTAATTCGCGGCATCTCCGTCGTAGAACGAAGAAATGAGAAATTTTTTATATTTTTTCTTTTTTCCATCCGTCATTTTGAAATCAAAGTTTCATGTTGCTTTTTTACTTCTTTCCCTCGATTTCTTCCGTTATCGGTCGCGTTTTTTTCCAATATATCGCAATGTTGACGATATATCAAACGTTCCTCGATACGCTACGTATACGAATATAGGTATATACGGCGCGTCTCGATACACACGGGTCCGACCGATGAATTATTAATGGCGTCGACTTTTGGTTTCACGGGAGCACGATAGCCGCTCCACGCGGTACCGTGCATCGCGTGTATATCATTTTCGCATTGGCTCTTATTCGGTGTTGATCCGCTTCCAGCTATCACGGCCGAATCTTAATTCGAGAATAAATCATTACGGGCTCCGTGCGAGTGCAAATTAATCGCGTGCAAGCGGTCCTGCCACCGCGAGAGACATCGCTTTTGATACTTACCTTTTGTACAATTTTCACCTCGAAGAAATTCACTTCCCTGACGTTTTCCTTCTTGATGTCACGCGCCTTTATGGTTATTTTCAATTATTTTTCAGATCTCGGATCTACAGTTGAAATTAACAAATTAATCGTTCCGTTAAATCGAACGAAAAATGGCTGATTATTATCATGCGGGACAAATTAGTGCGAGGAACGCGTTGAGATTAATCGGGCGTATTCGTCATTCGGCCGAGCCGATCGTAAAGCCGTTACTGCTGGCACGATAATCTTTCATCCGAACGGCGCGTTTCACCGTTTTGTCGAATACGAGTCGATTGCCCGCTAAATGGAAATTTATGAAGATGCGTCAAACTTTCCTCCTCCTCTCTCTCTCTCTCTCTCTCTCTCTCTCTCTGTCGTCTTTAACCATCCCATCGATGTTATATACCTACCTTTTAAACGAGTAGACCAAACGACTTTGCGAGAAAGAGAGATTAATCGGGCGTATCCGTCGTCGTTACTCGTTCGATCGAAAAGAAACGATAAACTGGCGGGGCGCTCGATCCACCACTTACCGCGACATTTCTCGTAGTAACGACGATAATTCAACTCGCACGAGTATAACCGACGCCTTTCCGTTAACAAGAAGGACTTATGTAAGCGCTTTGGAAGGACAGACTGGTCGATGCTTGTAAACCTAAGGTAAAAGAAAAACGAGAAGCTTTTTAAATCGTGTTCAATCGACTAAATTTTATTGATCTCACCGTACAAGTTTTACAAGGGTCTCGAGCACTCACCGATCTTATTTAAGAGAGAAATCCGATGACGCCATCGTATCGAATTCTTCTAATGCCGTGTGACATTTGAAATTTCGTACCTTCCGGCTCCGCAGCGTCGGCCAGACATAGAATATCGTTATCAATGTCTACGAAAGGAGAAGTCTCGAAGGTGTGCCACGTCATCAACTGGTTTTACTCGAGTCATGTGATTTTTAAAGAGGCACCTTTCCACGTCCATGGATTCGACGATCGCGCCCACGATTGCGTTTTGATCGGCGATCTCGGTGGCGGACGCGATCCTATTCGATCCGGAGGACTACGTCATACACAGGTGAACGCGTCGGCGTATTTGTGGCTCCGCTTAGCCACAATTTGCCGCCTTATAAACAGGTATCCTTGCGCGAAGACTATCGAGAATGAATATTATTCTCTAACGGGTGGCACAAATTCGCGAGAATATTTTCCGTTTCTTCTCGTCGGTTAGCGATTATCGATTGCGGTACGTTCGATGGACGTAGAATTCGAGGAAAGAAAAATAGTCGATATTTTTTAACGAAAAGTGCACGGAATCGTGATGCCTCGCTATATAGACAAAATTTCTATATACACCCGATATAGGAAGCTAACTCGCTTCGAATCGAACGCGGAGGCAGAACTCGTCGCGCGTGGGTCGCGCTGAGGCCGTCCTGCCCTTCCCAGTTATCGGAAGAAAACGAGAGAAGAGTCTTGGTCCCTCTCGCTCGAGAGGCGACACGCGAACGACGTCGTTTCTTTTCGACCGTCCACGATATCGCGCGCGAAACGACGATGCCTCGTGACGCCTCTTAGGAAACGCTCTCGAGATCCTACCAGTGGGATATCGAGTACACACGAAATTCGTGCGTTTCCTTCCACCACGGTTTCATCGATTTTCCAAATTCTCGCGGATAACGACGTGAGAGGCAAGGGGAGAGGGGCATAGGTAGATAGATTGAGAGAGAGAGAGGGAGAGAGAGAGAGAGAGAGAGAGAGAGAGAGGTGGTTCTGATCACAGGAGCATCCAATTGGAAGGAACTGTCAAAGATACTTGGTGGGGACCGAGTCAACCTACATCCAACCTACTCCGGATCACTTTTCAAGGTGACGAGCTACGCCGCTTTCCATTGATTTCGTTGCGCTCGGCAATCGAATTACCTACCGAGAAAATTATCCTCTGGTAGCTCCTTGGGTAGGTCAACCGATTAATCGATTTTTATTTATTATTCGCGTGAATTGAAACGATATACCGAATGATATTCGAAGCAAAATTCTCTGGGCGAACATTTGTCGATAGTCCAAACTGGATCCTCGGGAATCAATGAAGGCGTCTCGATGCTGTCTCATTAAGAAAGATTCCGCGAAAGATAAAGGGAGCGCGCCTTCGAGGAGTCGGGGTGGAGTATTCGTGCGGGATTACATCTTAATTTTCGAATCTCTCTTTCGTTCTCTCTCTCGCTCGTCGGAATCCACGCCCATCGCGTGCCGCGAGCTCGTTAAATCATTAGCGAGAGCGCGCGAGTCGAGCGTGAGGCAGTCCTCCGACAGTCCGAACGACTCGCGCGACTTCCCTACCGGTATAATTCACTGTAATTTCACCGGAATTGAGACGTTTTTGAGTACTCTCCCTCTTCTCCTCCCTTATCAACGTCATTCGCATCTCTTTGAAAGATGCTATCGTCAGATAGAGAGAGAGAGAGAGAGAGAGAGAGAGAGAGAGAGAGAGAGAGAGATTCCACTTTTTTGGAATAAAACATTTTCATTAATTACTATGTTAAATTTTGTCTATTTGTAAGAGTAAGAGAATTCGGTTACATGGAAAGCCCATAAGAGAAGTACCGTGTCTTTTCGAAAAGGAAAATAAGTACGATGTCTGTAGGGGCAAGAGGTCGTGTGCGCGCGACGATAGAAGAAGCAAAGCCGTTAGTAGCGTCGCGCACGATACGAGGAAGAAGGTGCAAAAGGAGAGAGGAGGCAAAGAGGGAAAGAACACAAAGAGCACTTTGTGTGCAAATTTATCGCGCAAGCTGCGCGACCAAGGCAGAAGAATTTACGCGAGAATTATTTAGGCAGCCATTAGATGCGTTCTCCCTCGATTAGGCAAGCTAGTCTATTCGATTTCTCCGAATTTCTGTCCTCGCAACGATATCCGCGAGATACGAGATTATTACGCAGGCAATCAGGTTTCAACTTGGAGCGCATATAAATAGAGCCTTTTAATAGAGGACACGGCCGTGTCGAGAGTATATTCCACCTTGGCGCATAATATAGATATTACGACGGTATTACGGAATAATGGAGCATAAATTCGTTTATCCGTATGGAAAAGGCAATTAGAGCTGACTTTCTATTCGGCATACTATCTGTCGTTTCAGTTCATTCGTCGCACGAATTACGCCGAGGAAAACGGTACCGAAACGTTTCTCGCTGATATACCGCGGGATCGACATTGTGCGATTCTAATACGGCGAGAGAGTCGAGAGAAGAGAAAAATTCTCATTCGACTTTCTAACCGCGACGGACACGGCAGTTTGCCTGAGCTTATTACGCGTACCGAACCCTTTATTTTATTTCCATTCGGTCGTATGAATATTGATATGCTTGGACGCAATTTAACGTAACGGATGAGATCGTAAATCTCCGGTGAAATTAATTAACGGAAGCGGAGAGCGAAACGCGGGAGCGCAATGAGAGCGGGCCGGAAGGGGAGGCGCTGCTGGTGGTACCTCTCGTACCGGTGGTCCAAATTGTCTCGCCGATCCACCTCGCGAGGAAAGTCCTTCTCTCATTTGCACGGCTAATTCCGCAAATCGTAATTGAATTCGAGACTCGCGCGGTGCTCGGTCATTCGAGATCATTCGTCAAAGAAATGAATGGAACCGGGAACGATTTCTTATTCTTCTTTCTCCCTTTTCGAGCACGGCTCTCCTTTTGCTTCTCTTTTTTCTTTCGCATCGTTCCTCGAGCGGTCGAACGAAAAAAGAAGAATTTTTTTCTACGGTATGTAAATCCGATGAAAGAAAAAGAAAGGAAAAGAATGTACAGGTGACATACCGCGGAAGGAAAGTCGCTCGACCGCGCGCGAGGGAGATAAGATAAGGCTCGTCCATCTTCTTTTTCTTAGAGGCAAGCTAGCTCGGCGAAGGTTGCGTCAATCCGATTTCAATTATGCGAGCTCGCCCTCTTGGCACCCACGAGAGGCGACGAGACGAGGAGGAGCAGAGTCGGCGGCGTGCTCGCTCTCGTTGGACATCCTCCGTAGCGAAAGTTTAATTTGCACCGTCCGAATTTTAATGGGCACCGACATATTGTGTGCCTTCGTTGGTAATTCCTGTCGGATTTAAAGCTACTCTCTCCACCTCCAGGTCTCTTTTCGATCTCGGTCCTCCTTCGAGATCGCGATTACCGTCGACTACTCGCGGCAATCAAAATCCGCGAGAGCGTGCGGCGGCCCAGAGATAAAGTCAATCTCCTTGGTACGTCCGATTCGTCGTCTTCTCCTCCTTCGAGATTCTACCTCCTGATACGTCGGCTTTGATATTAAAACAAATCGAACAAGATGGATTACGTCTTTTTATTTCCCATTTATTTCTTTTCGCGGAGATACAAGGCTTTCGAGAGTTTCTACGAGATCGATCGCGAGGCATCGTATTTCCGAATTACGATCGGCCACGTATTTTTACGGAGACAACATTTAGGTAAATGAATTGGCAGAAAAAGAGTGTAAAAAAGAAAGGAATAAAGGATGTCCGCTGCTGAGTTTCCAATGGCGCGAATCCAGAAAATCGTCCGATTCGAGAGAGAGGGAGAGAGAGAGAGAGGGAGAGTGAGAGGGAGAGGAACGCTTTACGATTCGCTCTCGTCGATTTACGGTACTCCGAAGAGGCAAGAGGTGTACGACAACGTCCGCCGTAGTGTTTCTCTTCGGGGCGGCATATCCAATACGCCGTAAATCCAGGCGAGTAACGAGGCGACTGTCGAAAGTGACTTGAAATAAGCCAAGAGACCTTCTCTCCTCCTCCTCCTCCTGCTCCTCCTCCGATGTCTTTTCACTCTTTCTTTCTTTCACCCTTAGCCGAGACACGGTCGTAAATCAAAAAGGAAACGCGACTCTACCGAAAACTCTCGGAGAAATGGAAGATAAAAAGGAGTTCTCCACCTGGAGCTTCGAGTAAAAAGACGGAGACGGAAGTGACGCCTGGGAAGGGATAAATCACAAAGAACGTAAATTAATGCGACCGTTCCGCTCCACGTACTTCCACCTTTCTTTAAGTGACTTATCGTGAGCGGGAAGCGTTTCGTTTGTCCGCTCCATTCATACTTCTCCTCTTCCTTCTCATCCTACTTCGTCTCGAGGTGGAGTAAAATAAATAAATAACAGTGCGGACAAATTGTATCGAAGAAATAAACCACTAAGAGATGAAAATACAAGTCCGCTTAATTCAATTAGTAAATGTTGAGATAAGATTGGAGCTTAGCTCTGGACTGATCGCGCGAGGCTGCTACAAAAGAAAGAAGGAGACCACGAGGGAGAGAGAGAGAGAGAACGAAAATCCGACACGGCAGACCGGTCGCAAATCTTCGATCTGTCTTAAAGATAATGATGCACTCGAGAGGCTAAGACCACGAATCGTTTTTCGTTTATTCTCCTTCTCCTTTTGTTTCTTTTTTTTTTTTCTTTTAGAGAGAGAGAGAGAGAAGAGAAATAATTTTCGAAGTCTACGCGAGCGGCAAACTTTGACGAAGCGAGACTAACGGGGATCGTCGGTTCGTTGATGCGCAATGTGGATTTGAAATTCCGTTCTCGTTATAGCGGAAGAATTTTTCTACGAGTCGAACGAGTCTTTCATAATAAATAAACGGAGCAGTACCGCGGCAATATTTCGCATAAAGAGGAGAAACCTGGTCCGAGTCGGTCGTCCTCGTAGAGAGGAATGGGAGCGCGTTGTTCCCACGCGAGTAGATGCGTACCCGCGCCTAACGCGTTCGACGACCATCTTCCTCCCTCTTCTTCTCTCTTTCTCCTCTTTTTCTTCCTCTTCCACGTCGTCGCCATCGTCGTCTTATGTACTTGAGCATACGTACAATTTCGATAATTCGCGTGCTTTCTTGTTTTTTTCCTTTTTTTTTTACGCGAACAACGCGACACCGTTCCAAAACGCTAATCGCTTCTTGATTGGACGAGAGAGAGAGAGGGAGAGATAAGGACGTGTAAGAAATGTTCGCCCTTGAAAGTCGACCACTCGTCATGTTTCTTCGCGTGCCTACTCCTAAATTCCCGTTGGCAGTTATGAATCACCGAAACGCGGTTAATCGATGCTCGAAGAAGCAATGCACCTGCATTCCACGGCAAAATGTATCCCTCGGCGAATCGAGATACCATGAAGGTACTTAAGATAATCGATGGCTCATAAACGATCCTCGCTAAGTGTGCGACTAATTTATTAGGTGTATATTTCAAGATACTCTTGATCTGGTCGTTGGTCGAAACTTTTCGATCGACTGGTGCCTGCCTCTTTCACCGATCGTACCTATAGAAAGAAATACAATCGGGTTTATTTTCGATCGAAACGGATTATTCGAAGCGACGAGCATAGAACGTTGCCGTAGAAATATTGAAATTCCAAGAGCGATCGATCCGTTCGTAGGATCGATCGATCGATCGATCGATCGATCGAGGAACGCATCCGAGGGTAGAGTCGCGCAGCAAGAACAAAGATCAAAGAGAAGTCGCGCATCTGCATTCCGTGGGATAAGGTCGATCCGTGATCGGGCAACACAGGTGTCTCTAATTGGTTATTTATAAGCGATCCTTAACCCGGCACTGATTTACTGCGTTTCACGGCTACTCGGCGAGCGATCTCGCGCGCACGAGCGTTACGTTTCGCGGCGAAGCCAATTACAATCGTTCGATGGCACGTAATCTTAGTCATCGGTCAGCTGGCCGTTCTGCCGATGGAGATCGATGAATCGTGGCTGTTCGAGATAGAAGGAGAGGATCGTATACCGTATCGAGACGATACACACAGCAGAGCCGAGCCGGACGGAGAAACGCGACGGCCTCGCTGACAAGGTCGCGCGCGTTCTGTCCATCCATAGAGAATCCGAAAGTCGCGTCTCTCCTCGAGGAAGGATCGATCAAAAGGAAAATGGAAAATGCTCGATGGATGAAAACCGTAATCGCGTGCGCCATAATTCTTTTATAACCGAGTATCCGTGTACACGTGTCCACGTAGTAATAATCGGTACAATAATTTATCGAGGGTATCGTTAACGGGACGGTAGATACAAAGAGGAGGCATTTTGCCGTACCACCATTGAGAATAATTAAGGACATGGTCTTGCTTCGAAGTGGAAAGAGAACGAGCAAGAAAGTTCGCTATGTCGTCTCGCTGCATCCGCGAGGCGTCCTCCTCCGTTTTTTCACGGACCCTCCTGCAAAGATCGATCGATCGGTCGGCCGGTCGGTCGATCGATCGATCGATCGGTCGATCGATCGTGTCGAGTCGTCGAAGGCAGACCTTAGAAAGTCGACGACATCGTAACCGAGAATCGTAATCTGCCGTGCTTTATGGCCACCTTCTCGTACTCTCTCGAGGACGAGCAAAAAATTGATGTGATTTAATGGACTCTTTCTCCATCGCTAAAACTCAGACACTCGGAGCTTACACAGATCATTCTAGTTGAACTTTTTCGAACCGAATCTTCTTTCCTCGTTATTCTATTCGATGAGTCGCCTTTAGTGCAAAGACCCACCTTGAAGGCTCTGCTGATTTCTCGAACGATAATCGAGGTTGCCTAGCCCTTATCGACTCGAACGACGTATTTAACGATGTTACGGATAACGAACGAGCTAACCTGGGACGCACCTATCTCCACCTGCACCGATCTACGACTCGTTGCCGGTATATAAATTATATAATGACTCGACGTCTTGCTCTCCTTCTACGTTAGAACTTGTGGATGGATTTTTGAAAATAAAAACAAAGAGCTTTACTTTTCTTTTCTTTTTTTTCTTCTTTCCCTTTTTCTTTTTTTCGTGTAAAAATTTGAAGCCACGGTATCTCTTAAATCGCTGCTGTCGTTCAAGGCTGTCTTACGCACTTTCAAGAGACCCGTCGACCACACTCGGCATATAAGAGAGCCGCTGATCAATAGCTATTGCTTGCTTGCCGGAGTGCCGTCGTGTCGCCACGACCCGCTGTCGATGTCTTCAATTCTTTTTATTACGAGCTTCGGCTTTCGCGCACATAGACGCACACATCGATTCTCGTTCGGAACACCAACGGAATAAACGCATGGGAGAAATTGCTTCCATCCTTTCGATCTTTCCAAGCACACTCGAGGCTTCGTTTTCCGTACAAATTCAATCTTTTTAAAGTTTCCCCAAGATTCGTCGATATTTTTTCACCCGCACGAAGGCACCTTTTAACGAACGTACGTATACCTCGTCTCAAGTAGCTCGCTTGAATCCGACTTTTCTCGGCTCCTTCTTCGGGAACAATAGGCCCTCGGTAGGGAACTTAATCTACATACGCAAATTCCAACGATAGATCTTCGGCGGCGAAAAGAGAGACAGAGAGAGAGAGAGAGAGAGAGAGAGCGGACGGGCGGGCCGCGTATTGCCGGACGTACGGACGTGCGTACGTACGTACGTACATACGTATGCTCCGTACGTACGTCTTCAACAATGGCCCTCCCTAAGGCAGCTCTGAAGGAAGGACAATAAGCACGACTTGATAGTTATTGTACATAGTCCAGTTCGAGTTCTCTCCCCCGACGAAAAGAAGAAGAAGAAGGGAATAAGAGTCTTCAAAGGAGACGCTCCCATTACCGTCAAAGATGGCTATCCTCTCGATTCTCTGGTAAAATTAACGGAAAGGAACTTATCTAACTGTATTCCTTTTCATTCGATTTGCCGATTAATCCTCTTAAAAGAGAAAAACATTTTTGAAAAATTCTGTAAGAGTAGCAAGTAATTGCTCGAAACTGGAAATAATATAGTTTTTCCATTCGACGGGTATTAGCACGCCATAGGAAGAGACTTTTTCTTATTCTTCAACGACGACCTACAGCGAAGGCGCGGGAAGGAAGGGCGCTGATGCGCTTCGAACAGAGGAATCCACAAATGAGTTTTCCGTAAGCGAGTCGGGTGGCACGACGACCTTTGAGGTCGATGCACCTTTCTCGGTTGGCGTCAAAACAAGAGCGCGCGACCGATACTACGAGCCGCTTCGCCTCCGACAGGAATGGTTCCCACCGTCTAGTCAGGCTTTCTCTCTCTCTCACTCTCTCTCTCTCTCTCTCTCTCTCGCGAGCCTCGAAGCACTCGAGATTCTTGGAAGCTCGCGGAGGCGCAGTGCTGTCTGGCCGACCCAGGACTGCTCGTCTGCTCGAGGCACAAATACCTACAAAGGTGGTAGAGCGTAAAGACGGGGATGAGGATGAGAAAAAGAAGAGGAGGAAACGAGTGAGCAGGAAAGAGAGGGTTCGCGCGTTACTGCAGAAAAGCTGTAGGAACGAGCAAGTAAAACCAGCCCTGCTTACTCGCTCGAGCAGCGTGTATCCGCTCGACGGAACCCGCTCGCGTAGCGTATAAAAGCTAGAGAGAGGATAGCCGCTTCTAAGTAGCTACGTGATCAGCGATAATAACGCGACTTGGAAACGCGAAGGATCGTTTCTCTGTTTCTCTCTCTCTCCCTCTCTCTCTCTCTCTCTCTCTCTCTCTCTATCGAATGTAGCGTGTACAGCCTCGCTGCTGCTGCTTCTCTTCGGTCACCACTATCGCGGATACCTCGAATGTCTTTCGATTCTCGGAAACGAGAGAAGGTAACGGCCGCGCTCGCTTAACGTCCACCTGTTCTTCTCCCTCGATCTTCGATCTCTCGCGATCCTCCGTGATCCTTCGCGCTCGTATACAGTATCGTGCTCGGCGATACCAATGCACGAGGACGTCTCCGTTCCGCTCTTGAGAATTTTATACCTTTTCCTTCCCTTTTTATTAGTTTTCCTCTTCGAATGCGACGAAAGGACGTGCGCGTTAGCGCGAGCGACGACAAAACCTCAAAGAAAGCAGAAGAAGCCGGCCTACGTAATGTTCTCGACTAATAAATATCCTTTCCCGTTCGTCCTTTAGTTGATTTTATATTTATGCTTCTAGTCGATCGCTCGATTTCTTTTCCTTCGCGCCAAACCGACTTGCCGCCGATCGAGTCCCAGTCGGTTAGTTGCTTCGAGCGAAGGCATTTAAAGCGTTAATGGCCTTTTTTGGTAGCATCGCTAATCTCTCCGCGGGCGGGCCTACTACCTCCATCTGGATGCTCGCAATGCCGCGTCTATCTTCGAAGAGATTAATCGTCCTGCTTGTCGTAAACTCGTAGTAATGCTAAAACTCCTGGTATTACGGATCGGGACTAAAGGAAAAAAAAAAAAGAAAAAAGAAAGAAATGTAACAGACATCTTCGTTTTACGATAGACGAACTCTTATTAAAAGGACTCGTCAAAGTTTCGGAAACTAGCCGACTTTCGAGCATATCCAGAATGCGGCTGCGTCACTGCGAAGGATTCAGTTGGCCGATTTCTTGATCGTTGTCGGCAACAGGAGTCGTGGGTGATTTACTTCGCAGAATGCCGGACTTTGTCGCGGCAGCACCGCTGCTAATGATATACCGCTTAATTGGCCTCATTCCTCGTTCGTTGCCGCGCCCCGAAACGAATGTACGAAAATAGACTTTACCGTTCGCGACGAACGTGGACCTCGTCGTTGTCGTCGTCGTCGTCGTCGTCTTAGTCGTAGTCATAGTCATCGTCCGATTTTCTTTCTTCGTCTGACCGTACTCGAGTCGACGGAAATTGGCGAGGATCCTGGTCGGAAGTCGACGATCGACGAACCGGTTGACAAATGCCACGACGCTGCCAGATTAAACTCTCCGATCATCTCGAACGGCATAAGGATATTCACCTTCGTCGAGATAGGACGGAGCAACCTTTGGTTTTCCATTTATCTGAGAACAAGTCTTAACAAGAATGCTGTTTGCGCTGGTACGAACAGCGCTACCGGCTACAGTACGTCCAGTTATATCACCCTGGGAATATCTTCTCTCTACACCTAGTTAAAGAATGATTTTCCACGTTTGTCGATCTATGTTTCTTGTTACGTAAGGGATGAAATTTTGTAGAAACTTTTGAAAATAATTCAGTGATACGTTAAAAGATCTATTTCGATTTCTAAAAACGTTAAAACGTCGATTTAGAATATACACGTTCGATACAATAGGGCGGCGATCGTTTATATATCGAGAACTCGACTGGTCTTGGATGGGGAATATCTTTCCGCGCGTTGCCGATTTAAACCGCGATTTTGCTCGTTGCAAGCTCGAGACCGGGGTCCCGGGATTCCAAGAGCATCCATCAGGGCTCGTCAAACCAGCCGACGCATCAGTGGATCGGCATTCATTGGCCAAGGAGTGAGTGAGAAAGAGAGAGAGAGAGAGAGAGAGAGAGGTAAAGAACAGAGAGGAAGGAAAGAAGAGTCCTTCTCGTTGTCCTCTCGTCGTCGTTGTCGTCGTCGTCGTCGTCGTCGTCGTCTACCGCAAAACCTCTTCTACTTCTGATTCTCCTCTTAATTCTGTAGTGCGTACGTATACTCGCACGAGAGAAGAGCGCACACAACGCAAAGAGCTACGGCAAGAAGTTGCGAAAAAATATGCCGGCACAATCAGCTGACAGATCAGCCGACGCAGTAAATATTCTCATCGAGTCGACGAACGCACCGAGTCGTGCGTACGGCGTCTCTTGTCAAAACTAACGACATTCTCTCGTGAGCGAGGGACCTCGTCGTCGAGCATTGCCGAGCTTTGTCGAGACTTTCTACGGGACGATTCTGTTAGAAGGAGAACGTGAGACGGTCTCTTAAAAGTTTACGTTTAAGTGCTCGACGTATGTACTCGAAATACATATATAAGATTGATCGGATTCACGCTAATTGCTCGGTAAGAGAAACGATACGTCCGGGATAGGTCGTATCCAAATAGGTCGAGAGGATGGCCCGTTAGTCTGACATTTCGTCAGCGTAGATAGACGCAAGGCAGATCGTGGCTACGTTTCGTAAGGTTCGATAATTCCGCGGAGGGAAATCGGCGCAGAGGAGTAACGAGAGTCGCTCGGCAAGCGGATACGCGGCATTAGGGCC